>NC_054536.1:17172488-17352488 GCF_017654505.1 Polyodon spathula
CAATTCCTTGCATTACAAATATATAGGAGTTAAGAAGTAAATGAAAATGTGGGTACAAGATTTTTTGCGTAAAAAAAGTAACAGTTTACTTATTTTTTTTACATACAGTATTTATTTTAATGTATTTTTTGTACGTCAGGAAACTAAAACTCAAAACCACACATTAAAAACCTCAACGGAGTGAAATTGGCTGCCTGTGTACACGTACACTAAATGGAAATCATGTAGCGCAAATTGAGCAAACCTCCAGGACTACTGTGAGAGGCCTGCTCACCTGCTCCCGTGGAACCGTATCACGACACAAACCTGGTTTCATGTACTGAGGTTCCGCTCCATGAAGCGAGTTCTGACTTTTCTTTCTGAATATAGTTCTTATTGTTATTGTCTACCAACTGTTCATTTCATGAAGGGTCCCCTGAGCAATAATGCAAGTGGGCTTTCTGAATGCCAGCCAAAGAAAACCATCAAACTTAATCTGCAGTCCAGTCCCGCAACCCTGTTCGCAATCCTCGAATCGCATGTAGTGTTCTTTATTGTTTAACTAATACACGTCAGAAAGGTGTATATCAACATCTTCTTGACAGCATCTTCTTTAACGATGCATGTTATTCTAATTGTAAAACAGGTTGCTGCAAATTTTGAAATGGAAAAAATAATTACATGTCTGACCACAGACACGCATTTCTCAGTTACAGTTCATCAATTCTGTTATTGTCAGGTTCTACTGCCACCTTGTGGCTTAACGGTGTCCATAAAAAAAAATCTAAATACTGTGCAAGTACACATTGAATAGTACAGCAGAAATTCAATGAACTGTCTGTGACACTGGCATTTGGAATACTTTCAATGATTTAATGTAGGCATACTGTATTAAGAAAAGGTCAATACCTTTGACCCAAGGAATAATAACAAGAAACCACAGGACAGCTGTGTTTAAATAGTAAAAAGTCCATTATGATCTGGAGCTCTGTTTAAAGTAGGGTGTTTGGTTGAATAACACTATGTAACACAATTTTTGTTCCTGGGTAGTAAGCGTTATTTTCTAATTATGCCTTAAAAGTATAGAAAATGGCTATTATTCCCCACAAACTTTGCTTTTGTGACCAGGACAGTGATATTTTGAAATGTACCTATTTCCAATGAGAAAACAGGCGAATTTATGTCTTTTCGTTCACATAAAGTCAGAAAAAAACAACATATGAATCCAAATTAACATGTATTTATACTAAAGTAATACAAAAATAACTACAAAAGATTTAGAAGAGAGTAGTTTTTCGAGATTTATGATTATACTGTAAATCACTTTCACGAATCAGCCCCCAAATGTAGTCTCCCATCATGTTCTCGTTATACTGTCCTTGGTAGCGATGTTCAAAGTCCAGTATATCCTGGTGGAAGCGCTCGCCTTGCTCCTCCGAGTATGCTCCCATGTTCTCCTTGAATTTATCAAGATGAGCATCAACGGTATGGACTTTGAGGGACATCCTACAGCCCATTGTGCCGTAGCTCTTCAGTCTCAATCAGCTCCACATAGTTTTCAGCCTTGTGATTGCCCAGGAAGCCCCGAACCACTGCGACAAAGCTGTTCCAAGCCTTTTTCTCCTTACTAGTGAGCTTCTTGGGGAATTCATAGCACTCCAGGATCTTCTTCATCTGTGGTCTGACGAAGACACCGGCTTTGACCTTTGCTTCAGACAGCTTAGGGAAGAAGTCTTGAAGGTACTTGAAGGCTGCCGACTCCTTATCTAGAGCTCTGACAAATTGTTTCATAAAAGGCTCAATTTGATGTGCAGTGGTGGCATCAGCACCTTCCAAGGGTCCACCAGTGGTTCCCACTTGACGTCGTTCCTCCCCACAGAGAATTCAGTCCGCTGTGGCCAGTCCCGCCTGTGGTAGTGCGCCTTGGCATCCCTGCTGTCCCAAAGGCAAAGATAGCAGGCCACCATTTTAAAGTCTCCTATGACCTCCCAGCCGTACTCATCATACTTCAAGGCGTCCAGCAAGGTCTTGATGCTGTTGTAATCCTCTTTGAGATGCACTGAGTGAGCCAGGGGAAGAGACGGGTACTTGTTACCATTATGGAGCAGCACGGCTTTGAGGCTCCTGGATGAGCTGTCAATGAAGAGGCGCCACTCATTCTGGTGACAGGCGATTCCGATTACCTCAAACAGACTGGTCACATTGTGGCAGAAGCAGAGCCCATCTTAACAGATGAAGAAGCTGGAAAAAGGTTGGTGACACGTCCTCTGATCTGCGACTTGCACACTTTCATCCAACAAGTTCCATTGCTTGAGCCTAGACATCAAAAGCTCGGCATTGGACTTGGTGAGAACAAGATCTCTAATCAAGTCGTTGAGGTCTTTTTGGTTGGGGTAGTATGGGTTTCTCTCCTCAGCTCCACCTCTGAAATTGTCATCTGGATCTACAACGTCTTCCTCGCTCTCTGACTTGCTGCTCTCTTCTAAAGACAGCTGCTCTCTCTCCGGGGGAGTGGGTACTGGGAACTCATGGCAGTGTGGCACTGGGGCGATGGATGAAGGAAGACCCGGATACGTGATAGCAGGTGCATTCTTGCCAGTCCGACGTTTGGAAGGGTCCACCATGCAGAAGTAGCAGTTGCTTGAGTGGTCAGTGGGTTCCCGCCAAATTCTTGGGATAGCGAACTTCATGTCTCTCTTTTCCCCTCTCTACCATCCTACAAAAATACATTTATTTCACCCATGACTAATGTGTAAGAGATTCTCGCAACATTTTTCATATATGACATATTTTTTCAATAACATTGAAAATTGTAAAACATTTTAAAAAATTTAAAACTTTTACAATTTTAAAAATTTTAACAAATTTTATAACAAAATTCCGAGCAACAATTGTCCATCTTACCTTTCAGAGTTTTTTGCAGTACTCGCAGGTGAAATGAGGTGCCCAGGGTTTGTCTTGATCCCCGACAAGCATGCCGAAATATGCCTTGTAGGCCTCACACATCTTAGCAGATGCTTCCACGGAGTACTTTTTCGCTCTTGTCTTCATAAATTGGCCGCAGACATAGCAAAATGCGTCTACCCCTTAACTGGTTACACCACCTTAAGCAGCAATAACTGCAACCAAACACTTCCTGTAGTTATTGATCAGTCTCTCACAGCGCCATGGAGGAATTTTGACCCACTCCTTCTTACAGAACTGCTTCAACTCAGTGACGTTTGTGGGTTTTTGAGCATAAGCCGCTCGTTTCAGGTCCTGCCACAACATCTCAATGGGGTTTAGGTCTGGACTTTGATTAGGTCATTCCAAAACTTTAAATTTCTTGTTCTTCAACCTTTCTGATGGTGGAATAATGAACACTAACCTTAGCCAAGGCGAGAGAGGCCTGCATATCCCTGTATGTTGTTCTAGGGTTCTTTGTGACTTCCTGGACAATTTTACACCTTGCTCTTGGAGAGATTTTGGCAGGATAGCCATTCCTGGGAAGATTCACTACTGTCCCAAACTTTCCCCATTTGGACAATATGGTTCTGATTGTGGTTTGGTGGAGCCCCAGAGCCTTAGAAATGGCTTTATAACCCTTTCCAGACTGATATGCATCAACAACTTTTTTTCCGGATGTCTTCAGGAATTTCTTTTGATCATGGCACGATGTGCCTCTAGAACCTGTGTGCTGACAACTTCACTCTGATGGTAAGGGTCAAAGATAGTCAGATTTATATTGGGCAGGGCTGGCCCAAATCAGGCCCAATTGTTAACCAAAGTATTCAAACAGCTGACCCTAATTATCCCTTTAATTGGGTTGAGTTAACTAGAGAGGCAATAACTTTTTCACACCTGAAGATTGCATGTTTGATTACCTTGCACAACAAACAAATGAAAAAAGCACCAAACTTTGGTGTTATTTTTTTCTATCAGACTCCCTCTATATACTACTACAACCCACAAAAAGATCTGACCAAATTCAATGTAAAAAATGTGCAAAAATGCAGAAAATCAGACAGGGGGCAAATACTTTTTCATGGCACTGTATACTGTAGTGATCTTGGTTCCTGCAGGCAGGCGCATCACACAGGGCGAGGCAATCCACACACAGGTGGATTGAGCTGACTTTTATACAGCGGTATCGGTGCTATGCTTTAGTGCGAGAGTTCCCAGGTTCGCGCCCGCCCTCCGCCTGTGTGTGGATAGCCTCGCCCTGTGTGAGGCACCTCCCTGCGGGAAGTGAGATCGCTAGATATAACTATATGTATAAAGATGATTCATACCTATTAGCTTTAATTATTTAAAAGAATCTGCCAGAATAAATAATATAAAAAATACAAAAATCACATTGAACGTCGATTTTAATCAGAAAGTAGTTCTTTGTTATATCAATTTCTACTGGATCACCAACAAATACCTGTATATAATCTGTACAATATGATACTTATATAAAATATGAAAGCTCAGTCTAGAAAGAGAATAATTTCATTCCTATACCCGTACCACATTTAAAAATAAAAGAACAGCATTATTTTATCAAATTTCCTGGTTGTTTTTTGCAAAGCTACTGCAAGGCTGCATTTAGTCAGCTACTGTATTTATAAAGTACAGATGACAAGCTACATACATTTGTCACGTTACATTAAGCTTACCATTTCCATATCGCTTTTAGCAAGAATGTAACTCAAAAGACTCAATAGAGCAAGGAAAATAACAATATGTTGTGTCCAGCATTGTTAGAAAGCTTGCTATAATATATGCTGCCTGTCATTTATAAATAGAGTAATATATTTGTTCCAGTGTTCACCATTTAAAAAAAAAAAAATACTGATGTACAATACGGGACCATTTATACTTATTAAAAAGTGAAACTAAAGAACACAAGCTATAATACAGTATGTATGTACAGATACACATAGCAAATCGATACAAATTATGTCACTTAGAAGCTGAAAATGAAAGACAAGAATGTGTCGGGCATATTTTGTATTCTGTTATATTTTTGTGAAAAAATAAATAAAATTATTTTTTAAAAGTGAGTCAGACAAAAGTTTGAAGTCAGTTCAGATAAATTATTAAAAAATAATGTCTGAAAGAAGATTATTATTATTATTATTAATAATAATAATAATAATAATAATAATAATAATAATAATAATAATAATAATAATAATAATAATTAGTCATTTAGCAGATGCTTTTATCCAAAGCAACTTACAGAAACTAGAGGGTGAAATGCATTAAAAACTGCTGCTGCAGAGGCACTTACAATAGGACCTTGGTTTTTCATCTCATCCGAAGCACGGGCCCAGCCCCCTTAGCCATTATACACAAAAACTGTACAATTCAATTCTCATTGTGTGGGATAATCTTAACAATTGTTATTTAAATAAAACAGGACACAAGTAACAGACCACCACCAAATCTACCCAAACAATGTTCTTCTCCCTACCTTATATAAAATATATAACACATTATATTTGCTCCCTTCTCTGTTCTATATGCCTATTTTCTAGAAATTTTAAATGGACTACAATTCCATGCACCATATTAGATGGTCTAAATTTGAAAGACATAAAACAAAGAAGTAACCGTATTTAGAAAAAAAAACCTAATACCGGTTCCCAAACAAAGCAACGTACATCGTACAGATTAGGGTTAAACGATGAGGAGAAAACACTTTAATATACTTTAATATTGAATATTTATATATTTATATATTTATAAATATTTAATATTTAATATTTACTTGCAATAAAATATTATAATAAAATGTTGTGCTGGATAAGAGGAATGATCTAGTGGGTTAGACACGGCCCGTGATCTAGGAGGTCATTCTCAAAGTGAGGGTCAGTAAGGGCCCACACTCTGACCCTTTTGGCTCTCTGATTTCAAGCACTGCAAGTACTCTCAGTTTTCACTTTTTCAATCAGTTCTGTATTGGGTGTAATTTTCTTCACCATTTTCCTGCTGATTTTATTCCAGATGTGAGTCATGTGAAAGTGCAATCAGAGGCTTTGCATGTGCTGTCAGACAGCCTGTTCAAAATGCGCTGATAACACCCTGCTGCTGCTGGAAACAAACAGGTTTCTAACACTGAAGCTTTCAACTGTATCTCAGTGGAAGATGAAAACAAAGCAACATTATTTTATAATCACATGGTTTACAGCCTAGGTATGAGAGTAGAACTGAGAGATTTTTCTTTTTTTTAATTTTTTTTTTTTGCTTTTTGTATTAAATTGACGAATCACATGTTCAACCATTACTTTCTTTGCAGAAAATTGATTTTTCCTTTGTCTACTATCTTTCTACTTCCATCTACAGGAGGTCATGAATAGAAGATCCGACACTTCTGTGTACAACAGTAGGGTTTATTGATGGAAAGAAATGTAAACAATATTGATGGGTTAAACTTGTAAAGAAAGGAAGACAGTGCTGTATAGGCATGTTTTCCATGCTCCACCTCATAAATAAGTTACAAGAGTATAACACATCATGCTTTTAAAAATTAGTCACCATAACTTACCAGAAAGAGGTTTTTATTTTTTCACTACCCTGCTGCAAATGTGGGCAGTACTTCACAGCTTGTTATTTTAACAATGAGCACAGTATGTCGCTGACACTATAATTACAAGCCATCATTTTTTACTTAATTTCACGAAATGCTTCAAACTCATCTTGTGTCATTTGACCTTTATAAAAGTGTCTGATGAGACAGAGACAGTTTATGCCTGGGAGCACCTGCTGTTTCACTAAAGGTTAGAGGAAGCTGCATAGGAGGATTTACCTCAGTTTGCTCAACAGAGATGCAACTTGTCAGGTAAGAGCATGATGCTAAAAATTACAAAGAATAAACCTGTTTTGTTTTCTTTTGTGCTGTTAAAATCATGTTTATCACTAGTACAAATAGCCATGGAGAAGGAATTGAAATGCATTTTTATTGGTCAGCTTCCAGTACATCTTTTGCTGCATACTTTTCAAACACAAAACCAACACATAGTTTAGAAGGTTTGGTATTAATGAAACCTTTCTTGATGGTTTCTAAAGAGGGTTTAGTTTATTCAAAACAGCTAGTTATAATAGTTATAATTTGTGTATAAAAACCAGTAAGTGTTACATAGTTCCTGAGTTGCTAATTGCTACTAGCTCTGTAACATCAGTTTATTTTTAACATTAAGAAGAAAAAAAATACCAATCATCTTATTTTCAGAATAGATAGAAAATGTAATCACTTAATATCACTTAATATCCACACAGTGGGCTTTGACTTATGCTGGATGAACCTATGCAAGTTATATGATTTGCAGATCAAGTCTACAGAGTAGAGGAGATCTGTGTAACCTGCTAATATAATTTCTTACAGAAATTTTATTATCAAGAACTGGTCCTCTGATGCCAGACTTGATGGAAAGACTGCCATAGTAACTAATGCCAACACCGGCATTGGCAAAGAAGCAGCTCGGGATCTTGCCAGGAGAGATAAATATTTGCTTGTCCAGTTTACTTTCATTACATCTTTATAAGCATAATTTTATTCACATGCAAATATTAATAGTGTTATGGTCAAGTTTTAGCTATTTAAAATGTGTTTAGATACTTCCTTTCAAAAGTGTCTTTTTAGGTTTAAAGCTAGGAAAATAAATGACAGCATACTGTATGGGATACATTGCAAAGCAAGAGCACTATGTGGAGTCACACCATATCGTCCCTTTCTTTTCTTTTACAGGGGCCAGGGTTATTTTGGCTTGCAGAGATATGGAAAAAGCAAGGGATGCAGCAAACAACATCATTAATGACACTGGAAGCAACACTGTCATCCCATGCAAACTGGATTTGGCAGACACCAAGTCAATCTATGAATTTGCAGACCATATCTACAACAGTGAGCCTCAACAAATAACTCAAGCAGGTCTACAATGTCTACTTTGTCCAAATACAGTCTGTGACACTAAGCTTTTTAACATGTCCTCCACTATTCTGGGATACTTTAAAGTTATCAAACATATATAAATACTGTGGAAAATTCAACGGTCAGCTGCTTTTGGATGAAAGCCAGTCTCATTTCAGCCACTTATGTTTATATGTTAGGAGTCAGTTTGAAGAGTGTCATGCTAGTTAATAGGGTAAAGGGGCAATGCAGAAAGGGGGTAGGGGTTTCAAAAGCTGTCTATGTGCTTCCATGTAGCTTATTACTAATACTAAATGTTTAACCAGTCACTAAACTTTGAAACTAAACTTGGACACACCAGCCACTAAATTCAGTCAGTACGTTATTAGTTTGCATTGGAGTTACTTTACAGTTTATTTGCGTATGTTGTGGTATTGCTTAATAAACTGGTAGCGTTGTTTAATTAAAAAAAAAAAAAAAAAAGGTTTGCTCCTAGATTGTGCCAAATTCACAAAGCAGCACAACTGATGTTTGTAAATAGTTCCATTTAGCTTACTGCTGTCAGTATAAAGTTTGTAAACATGAAAGCCGTAGAGGGGTGACATCATCCAAGACAACCGAACAGCCCTGCCTGCAATGAGGGGTCATGTGACTTGTCATGATCTTATTCTATACCTATACACCCTGACCAATAGATTTATTTTAAATGTACTTCACATTTTGGTATATCACTTTTGTGTCTTCCTATGTTCCAGTGGAGAAGCCAGTCAGCATTTTGATTAACAATGCAGGAATAGCAATGTGTCCATATTCCACCACGACTGACGGCTTTGAAATGCAGTTTGGAGTCAATCATTTAGGTAAGAATTTTATCAAAATTAAATACTGGGACCAAGTATCAATTGTTCCATGGCATCAGCTGAAGGTTTGCCTAGTTACACCTCGTAGACTACAGCACCTCCCCTTTTCAGGCTTTAAAAGGGGGCTTGGGATCCGCTAACAGAACACAGAGACTGTGGTGCCCGAAATGTATTTACGTAATTATGATCTGTTCCATTACAAGACAAACCACACTGTCACAAGAACAGTCAAAAAGAAAACACTTTTAAAAGTCTTTACCTTCATCCCTTTTTTCCTTTGTGAAAAATAGGCATTTGGGCCTTAAAGATTTCCACTAGTCTTTCCCAAGTTCTTTTTATATCTATCTGGAATATGCAGGGCCACAGCCACATCCCATCTTGGTAGCCTTTATACTGCATACAGTATAGTCTAAAACCCAACCCAGCAGTTAAAACACGCCTCTGTGATAATGCAATACTGATTTTTTTTTCATGTCAGTTGTTCCTGTTTTTTAAAATGTATTGTTTTCGATTTTTTTGTTAAATATACACTAGTTCAATCTCTAAACTTGTTGTTTTATTGTACTATAGGACACTTTTTTCTTACCTTTTTACTGTTGGACCTGTTAAAGCAATCTAGCCCTGCCAGAATTATCAACCTTTCTTCTATCACACACTCCATGGGAAAGATCCAGTTTGATGACCTGAACAGTGAGAAAAGCTACCACCCTGTGAAAGCCTATGTGCAGAGCAAGCTGGCCAAAGTCCTCTTCACTCGAGAGCTGGCCAGAAGACTGGAAGGTGAGTGAATCAATAGCAGGCAACCAGCGCTAAAACACAAATGTTTTTCAAACAGAAAATGTAGAACTGTGTTGAATCATCGTCCCCCGCTGACATAGAGGTAGAGGCAAAACATTGAGTCATAATCTGGAGGTATATGGAGGCTGTTAGACTGCCTATAATCATCTGTCTATAATGTATGTCATCATTAGAGTTCCCCCAAAAACAGGTCAGCACCACAGATTCACTCGCAAGAGTTGTTTCGCAAACAAAATAAACAACATACCCTTAAAAGTTTTCTCATGCTTTCCCCTTGGTTATACCATGCATTTATCATGGTTTGCCTTTTTTTTTTTTAATATGCTTTACCACACTTTTCTGAGGTTTGCAATGAATGCTTACCCATGCTTTCACTATGCTTTATTACACGTTGCCATGCTTTTACTGTGGTAAACTTTTACAAGTCTTAGTGACTATTAATCTTACATCTTTCATCATTTAAATATGAATTTGAATGTAACCCTTGTTAGTTCCTTGCTTATTGTGCAGTCTTGTGGGGTCAGTATGGACAGCTAGGTAGATGACTATGGGTTATTTCCCAGACTGCATAACGAACAAGAAGCAACACAGTTTCTACTCACTGAAAAATTTGTCATGTGAGACATCAGTTTTGTAATGGATTAAAAGCATATACCTTAACAGTTATAATTTCCATATATAATCCATTCACGTAGTGGGGGTGCATGAAGAATGTGTCACATGTCAAGTCATGATGTTAACCGCATGATTATAATTTAAAATGTAAGATTTAAAAACAAAAAAAGAGCTGTACAGATTAGTAGCATTGTAAAATGACAATTTTATAAAACAACTGAACCAAGACTGTGTCATAAAGTGGGACTGCTTTCAATCTTCATATTGAATCAGTGACTCCCTGGAGGTTAAGCATAATTCAGTACTTCTGAAACACTTACCACATCTTCCTTTTGTTAGGGAATCGGTTTGCTTGATAGGCCCCATTCAAACTTAACTTTATTTTAAATTGCATTTAATTAGTAGAAATTCTAAATCTTGTTATCATCCTATACTGAATCAAACCTTTCCACAAAAAGAACAAAAAAAAAACAAACCAAGCTACTGCACAACAATGACAATCAGTAGTGGCTAGATGCTCAAACATTCTACTGGAGTGAACCAGGGGCCAATTTTCATGAAGGGATTAGCACAATAATGCAGCGTGGGACCCCTCACCTTGTCAAAGGGACCCAGACAGCTCTCTATATCACCTTAGTGAATTCATATTTTGCCCCTTAAGTCTTTCCCTTATACAAGTTTACCATAGTAAAAGCATAGCAATGTGTGATAAATCAAGGTGAAGCATAGGTAAGAACTATAAAGAACAGAGACTAGGGGGTGAACTATGCATCAACAACTGCTGCAAAGTCACTTACAGAGGACCTCGGTTTTACGTCTCTTTTGAAGTATGAAACTATGCATCATATTCCTGGGTTACCATTTTGTAAAAAAAAAAAATATAATAAAATGAAATAGGCAAGGAAATGAACAGAAGTAATTCTTTCCTTTCTCTCTGTGAACAGGGACCGGGGTGACAGCCTACGCTGTGGACCCTGGAGTTGTTTACACAAGCGCAGTCAGGCACATGAAAAGTTTTATCCAGATGTTTGTGAAAGCATTTCAATTTCTCATCAGAACCCCAGCTGAGGGAGCCTACACCACTCTCTATTTTGCCGTGACACCAGAATTGGCAAAAGAGTCTGGAAGCTATTACTGGTGAGGAAGAATACTAGTGTTTACCAGAGAATAATAATATTAAATTTTTACTCAATTAACTACACAATTTAGGACATACCATAATTGACTTTAACAAAGCATACAAATACTCTGAGAGGGGCTAATGTAACACAAGCAGTAGCAGTGAAAAAGCAATCCTTCTCACATTGCTGCCTCTTATTGCTGCTTCTTTCACAATCTTCCTCTTTCTCACACTGCTGCCTCTTTCTCTTTGCTCCCTCTTTCTCATTGCTGCCTCTTTCTCACATTGCTGCCTCTTTCTCACACTGCTGACTCTTTCTCACACTGTGGCCCCTTTCTCACACTGCAGCCTCTTTCTCACATTGCTGCCTCTCACACACTTCTGCCTCACACATTGCTGCCTCTCTCATTGCTACCTTTTTCTCACACTGCTTCCTCTCTCATTGCCCTCTTTCTCACACTGCTGCCTCTTTCTCACTGCCGCCTCTTTCTCACACTGCTACCTCTCTCATTGCTGCTTCTTTTACACTGCTGCCTCTTTCTCACACTGCTGCCTCCCTCATTGCTGCCTCTTTCTCACATTGCTGCCTCTCGCATTGCTGTCTCTTTCCTACATTGCTGCCTCCTCCTCATTGTTGCCTCTTTCTCACACTGCTGTCTCTTTCTCATTGCTGCCTCTTTCTCACACTGCTGTCTCGTTCCTATTGTTACCTCTTTCTCACACTGTGGCCTCTTTCTGATTGCTGCCTCTCACACATTGATGCCTCTCTATGCTGCCTCTTTCTCACACTGCTACCTCTTTCTCAATGCTGCCTCTTTCTCACACTGCTTCCTCTTTCTCACAATGCTGCCTCTTTTCCACTGCTGTCTCTTTCTCACACTGCTGTCTCTTTCTCAGACTGTGGCCTCTTTCTCATTGCTGTCTCTTTCTCACATTGCTGCCTCTCTCATTGCTGCCTCTTTCTCACACTGCTGTCTCTTTCTCATTGCTGCATCTTTCTCACACTGCTGCCTCTTTCTCACACTGCTGTCTCTTTCTCATTGCTTCCTCTTTTTCACACTGTTGCCTCCTTCTCACATTGCTGTATCTCTCATTGCTGCCTCTTTCTCACACTGCTGCCTCCTTCTCACATTGCTGCCTCCCTCATTGCTGCCTCTTTCTCACACTGCTGCCTCTTTCTCAATGCTGCCTAATTCTCACACTGCGGCCTCTTTCTCACATTCCTGCCTCTCACACATTACTGCCTCTCACACATTGCTGCCTCACACATTGCTGCCTCTCTCATTGCTGCCTTTCTCTCACCCTGCTACCTCTTTCTCACTGCTGCCTCTTTCTCACATTGATACATCTGTCATTGCTGCCTCTTTTACACTGCTGTCTCTCACACTGCTGCCTCTCACATTGCTGTCTCTTTCTCACAGTGCAGCCTCTTTCTCATTCTTGACTCTTTCTCACATTGCTGCCTCTCTCACATTGCTGCCTCTTTCTCACACTGCTGCATCTTTCTCATTGCTGCCTCTCTCATTGCTGCCTCTTTCTCATTGCTGCCTCTTTTTCATACTGCTGCCTCTCTCATTGCTACCTCTTTTTCACACTGCTGCCTCCTTCTCACATTTCTGCCTCTCTCATTGCTGTTTCTTTCTCACACTGCTGCCTCTCTCATTGCTGTGTCTTTCTCACACTGCTGCCTCTCTCATTGCTGTGTCTTTCTCACACTGCTGCCTCTTTCTCATTGCTGCCTCTTTTTCACACTGCTGCCTCTCACATATTGCTGCCTCTCTCATTGCTGCCTCTTTTTCACACTGCTGCCTCCTTCTCACATTGCTGCCTCTTTCTCACACTGCTGCCTCTTTCATTGCTGCTTTTTCACACTGCTGCCTCTCTCATTGCTGTCTCTTTCTCACACTGCTGCCTCTTTTACACTGCTGCATCTTTCTCACACTGCTGTCTCTTTCTCATTGCTGCCTCTTTCTAACATTGCTGTCTCTTTCTCATTGCTGCCTCTTTCTCACATTGCTGCCTCTTTTTCATTGCTGTCTCTTTCTCACATTGCAGCCTCTTTCTCACATTGTAGCCTCTGCCCCAGAGGGAAAACCCTGCCAGTAGGTGAGGAAACTATTGCTATAAGTCCTCAATTTCTGTTTTTGACAAAAGCTCCTTAAATTAAGATGATTTAACTTTTCATAAACCATAATACATTAGTATATTCATAATTCAACTGCAGCTATGTGACTTGATGTACAGTATATGTGACATATTTATTTCGTGCACCAGCAACTGCACCCGAGCCAATTGCTCCAGAGCTGCCAGCGATGATGAGTCTGCCCGGAAACTCTGGAAAGTCAGCTGTCACCTGCTGGGAATCAGGTGGAGATGAAGAGCTGCTGCAGCACCACCCCCTGGACACTATTACTTTCAGTGTCATTATTAACAAATCTTATCTATCTATCAAAGAAAAATATTAATGTAAAAAAAAGCAAAAGACACAATTCATATGACCATGGCAAGCAAGTCCTGGCAAACACAGTGAGGAAATAACAGAAAATTATTTAGGTGCAACATATCGTACAATCAAGATATGAGGAAGCTCTTTTACTGAAAATCTGCAAACACGAGTATGACAGCCTTAATCTTGTTTTCTTATTTTTTACTTCCATCTACAAAAATAAATAAATACATTTGACTATTACCTATCACAGACTATTTTCTTTCTGAGGAAGGCTTCAAATGCATTTTTCATCTGGTCTCATTTCTTACACAGTTCCAGTAACATATTAGAGCAATACCTTCAGAAACCAAACCACTGCTTCTGTCCAACAACCTTAGCTTATAGACATCATGAAAAATAATGACAGGTGCATTGTTCTCTGTGGTTCTCTATTACCCCAGCTTGATCACCAGGAAGTGTGGCTGTGCAAAGTGTATTATTGTCTGATTCTGGAATCATTGTAGCTCTTCTTAGAGGCTGGAAACTGCCTTATAACACTTGGCTTTATATCCAGTGCTTGTGCTTTAACACTAAACCCTCTTGGGTTTTTGGGAGCCTGGTGTATTTATTTGGGAATGCACTGCCTTGACCTTTCATCTTGTGTTTAACTGTCTACTTGGTACTTGTGACCAGTCAACCAGTCAGAAGACCTGCTACATCTCAGCCGCTTCCATTTGTGTCCACTGGCAGAAAAAATGGTACTGTGAACAAAGATTGCATAAACCCAACATTAAGATTCAAGACTCAATAATGCATTACTAGTATAATGCTTAATTTCAATAGAACTTATATCGAGAAAGTCACAGAGTACAGTTTTTGGTTCTTGGTAATGGTACTTTGTGAAAGGTGAAAACAGACATACTTCAAATTCAATAGCAACCAAGTTTGTACTTAATTGTTCAATTCTACAAAATGTTATCCAAATTGGACCATCGAATGTGAGAACATTGAAAACAAAGAATCGACATGGTATTCTGTGACTTTGACCTGGAGGCCAAAAGTCAAAGGCTCCCATAATCCTTGCATGTATATGCCTTAGTCTACCTGTGTATCAATGACATCCAGAATCTACTTAGTTTGCGAGTTAAATAGCGTGAAAGATGGACAGAACGCATCATTTTAATAATCGGTGCCCTGCTTTGTGGGCTGCACATACCACATATATGAAATAAACTAATAGATCTTTTACTAGCCTAAAAAATGTTTAATATTGAAAATGTATTTGAAGCTGGCATTTTAAACATACTATAAAAAAAATCAATCAATCAATATATATATATATATATATATATATATATATATATATATATATATATATATATGACAGAACTTGATTTTTGAGAGTTTTTGTGAACAATTTAGGCTACAGGTAACAACCTTTGTAAGAAAAAAAAAAGTTACTTTGTTTAAATTGTGAAATTGGGTTAGGATGACACCACATGCAATTTCATGAAGAAGGGGTCTGCGCGTTAAAGTTTGCAGTGAAATAAAAGGTCTTGTTTTAATTTTCAAATTCACAGCTGTTTTCATAATTTACAATGCTGTATTGTACGTAGAAAGACATGCAACGAGAAAGGCTGTATTCGTAAATCACACACATTTAAGATTAGTAATATGTAAACTATCTGTCTTAATGTTTGTAAACATTGCTTTAAAAAGTATACTGCTTACTGTGTAAAATAACGCAATGAATTAGAAACACGTGATTCTGTGTTAAGAAGTGCATGTATCCACAGCAACCATTTAAAGCAAGAAACAAGAAAGAAAATTATAGAAAACACACACAATATGATATAAAACTGGCAATTAAATATCAAGAAAATGCGAGATCGGAGAAGTACCCTTTAAGTTTAAGTGTTACAAAAATACAACTTTGTGTTTCTTCAGCAAATTAAAATGATGACGTCTTACTGGAAAAAAAAAAAAAAAAAAAAAAAAAAAAACTAAAACAGAAAACTAAAATAGTTTCAAATTCAAGCATATATTTTAAAGACATTTTTATGCTAGACTTGCTCTGATAAAGGCTGGTGACTCGACTTTAAGTGTCACATGTACAGTATTTGTGCCAGCATTCGGAATGTGAGAGCAGCACTTCATTGACTGACAGACTTCATTTGCAGCAACAGGGGAATACAGCATCGGCGGTTCAATAGAGATACCTTTGGAAATTTGAAATAATGAGTGCTATAAGGTAAGTTATAAAATCGCTAAATGAACATGTTCAGGATATCTACTAGTACTTTAAAAATGCAAGTTACTCATTGAATATCTGTATACATGCAGACAAAACAGGAAGCGCTTACACTGAACATCGTTATACGTACTAGGATTAGTGTTATAATTACCCTCATGAAAATTCCAACAACTACTGGTGGCGCACGAAGAGTTGGTTGTTTTGCTTAGCTTTTTTGCTACCCTTTACAGATGCATGTAAAACTAATCACTAAGCATGCAAAACAATTGGATTAATCCGACAGTGGAGTAATTTGACTTTGTAAAACATTCAATACGATATTAACATAAAACTAAATATAATACATTGCGTTTCGATTTCTAATAATCAATTTAAATATACTAACAAATATATGCAACAGTATGCAACTGAACAGCAGATAACACTGATTTTTTTTTTTTTTCCAAGTTGGAAATTATTTGTGGAAGTGCAGTTATAGCTACTCAAGAAAAAAAAAAATGTTTCAAATGTATTTTTTATTGTATATCCCAGCCCTTTTGTACTAAACTATGGAATACACTTTTTTTGTATTTCTTGTAGAAACTTCTTCTGTCGTCCGTGGTCCTCTGATGCCAGGCTTGAAGGAAAGACTGTGATAATAACTGGTGCCAACACTGGCATTGGTAAAGAGACTGCCCTGGATTTAGCCAGGAGAGGTACTCTTCTCACTCAGTTGGGAAAGAAAATAGTAGATGTGGTTAAAAGGTTAATCAAATTAAAACTCAGATTCCTATTAGAATTACCGTATTTAGTACATGCTTTATTGAGCATTAGGGGATTACTGAAATTTGTTTTTTTTTTTGTCAGGGTATCATGCTAAAGTAAACACAAGCCCATAAAGGCTTGGTTTTCATACTTAAGTTGCATTAGCAGTGTTACCCAGTCGAAAAATAACCTTTTCACGCCCGCATTTTAAACTCTGACCGTATCAATGATACAGACCACATGCTTTGACATGGTTGGTACACAACTGTGTTCTGTGATTCTCTCAAAAGAGTTCCATTACAGGTGGTGTTAATTGAGCATTAACTGTTTCAAAGCCACATTTTTTTTTTCCATGTCGACATTCTTCTCCATGGAAGAGTTACATAACATGTATTTTAATGAATTTGTGCCATATTCATATGATTATTATAATTATTTTTCAAAGGGGCAAGAATTATTATGGCCTGCAGAGACATGGAAAAAGCTGAAGGTGCACAAAAAGAGATCATTGCAGAGTCTGGAAATGAAAACATCATTGTAAAGAAACTGGACCTGTCTGACACCAAGACGATCAGGGAATTTGCAGAACAAATTAACAAAGGTAATTTATTTCAAAGCAGTGACATTATCAACAATCTGTCAAACCCTGGCTCCAGACAGAGGGGAGAGACCGATTACAGAAGCATACACTGGAGCAGTGCAGGTTTCATTTGACATAATTCAATACCAATGAATGGACACGAATCCACCAATCAGGAATCTCCATTAGCGAGCATAAGTAGCTGACTGATGTAACTCTTAGATAGAAACTTACAACAATTAAACTCAAAAGACAAAACCCCTATTGTTTTAAACTAGCTACCATACTAAATACTGTTTTGGAACCCATTGGAAACAAAAGGAGCTCCACAGAGCTGGTAGATTGTGCATGGAAAATCCATCGGCAAGAGGAAATACATTTAAAAACTCATTAGAGTCAAGATACTATACTGCATTCTGGATGCTGTTTTAGTGAACGTGGTATTGCTTGAAAACTGTTCATTAAAAAAAAGCTATTTAATAATAATAATAATAATAATAATAATAATAATAATAATAATAATAATAATAATAGAGCACAAAAAAGATAGGATATATGTTTGTAATGGACCTAGTTATGTAATTGGTATTTGTAGTTGCACATATTCTTCTAACTGAACCTGTTTTGTGAAGTTTTTATTTTTAATTATTTCCAAAAGATTTTTTAACCACTGTTAGTCAGTATCTGTGTAGAATTATATTTGCTTCCACTCACAGAGGACTCTGTCAGCCTGAAATTCTACATTTAAATGTTGCCAGTGCAACATATGTAAAAAGAACATGGAAAATGCAAACAACATACTCCAAATGTTCTTCTTGACAGGGGGAGCACAGTGAATACTGAAGATACTTTTGTGTGGGGTACACAATTGTGTGCATTTGGCACTTAAAGGCTATAGAAAGTGGAACATCTTTTACGCATAATCGTAGATATGGTACAAAAAAATGCAACTCAAGCAACATTCTGACATACTGAAACAAATTAATCTATTCTTTATTCTTCCTTTTTTTCAGACGAGAGTCAGGTTAACATTCTCATTAATAATGCTGGGATCATGATGTGTCCATACTCCAAGACAAAGGACGGCTTTGAGATGCAGTTTGGCGTCAACCACTTGGGTAAGTATGGACACAATTAGAAGTGTAGCCTTGTTGACTTCTCATGTTACGTGCAATTAGTGAACCACGACCTGCATGAAAAGCTAGCCACATCACTGACAATGTTATAAATCTGGTATTAACCTATATAATAATAATATTGGTAATATAAAGTCTTGACCTATATAACCTACTTAACTGCAAATCTCTTTAGGGGTTTTAAATGCTAGTCATGAAAAAAATCTTAATCAGCCTTTTTCTTTCTGAAATAGCCCTATTCACACAAAAAGCATTGCAAAACAAATAAATGTAACTACATTTTGAACATTATTGTTATCCTTCCCGAGCAACAGGAAGCTTGCAGACTTTTAATTAAGAAATTTATTGTCAGAAAATAAAAATAAAAAAATGAAAGAGGCTCAATACTAAAACTTTTTAGAAGCTCCAAAAGTTATATAAACCTTTCTTCCCGGGACAGTTTCTTTGCCATGTAAATATGAGTGCTTAAGCTGTTTTTATAAAATGTAATCCAAGAATGGAACTTTAAAAACTGATTTATATAAACTCTGGGAAATCAAGGCCATATTATTGATTCAGACCACATGCTTTGTTTTTGTTCACAAAAACTCCCATCTTTAGTTATAATAATAATATCTTTACTTTTATATAGCACAGTTCACAGTGGACCACCATCACAAAGCACTTTACAGAGGTAGGCTGTGAACTGTGCATTACATGCAGAGTCACTTACAATAGGACATTGATTGTCCACAGGAGGAGCGGCTGCAGTTGTTTACCAAGGGGTAATGTGTGACGGTACAAAAAGGGGACGAAGTGACATAGTCCGTTCCTTCGTTTTGGTTAAAGAACAACCCGGAAGTACCTGTGTTTTGTGAAACTGTATTGTGACTGTTCGTTTTGTTTTGTCTCTAATTGTTGCTTGTAATTTAGTAGACAGCTATACACACCCGGAGCTGTCGCCAGAGGCCAGCACAAACCCGGACAGCACTTCACTTGTTACCACAAGAAATTGTATTATAGCAACACCCAGGACTGGTGACTGTGTTTATTGTTTGGAACTGCAATTCCATTGTTTAGAACAGTGCAGTACCCATTGCTGGGTATTGCCTGGGAAATATTATTTACGGTCACCAGACCTGGATTATAAATAAAACCACTTGCACTGGATTACCGTTGTCTGCCTTTTCATTTAATCACTGCATTACTCCTGCACCTGTACACTGCAGGCCACTTTGCGACAGGTCCCTATTGGCGCAAGAAAGTATGGTTCTTCTCAGATACTGGTTGATCAGAGTAACACTATTTGTGGTCCCCACTGGACAAAAAGGAACGTAATTTTTGTCTGAGAATTAGCTATGCTGAAGGATGGTCTATATATTTGGTAAAAGTAAAACATTATAAATATTGAAATAAATGAATACATAAACATTTCTTTATTTATCTATCTTGATATTTATTTATTTATTTTTCACTATCATGTAAACACAGCCATTTAATACTGTATGAAACAAAAATACTCAACAGTTCTTGTTCAACAGTATATTAGTGAAGATTTTTCTACATAAAGGTTGTCATGCTTTCATATATTTTTACTTTCAAATTAAAAAATATATATTGTAACGACCCGGGCAATTGCTTTGTTGTAGGACTTGTTGTCTGTTCAGTTTGTCTCATCTGTCTTTTATATGTTACATGTATTGTAAGGGGAACGGGTCATGCTGTTACTTAGCTTGGGAAGGGGGGGGGGGGGAGTGAATGAGTGGGCAGATTCTGTGTTGTTGTTTTCAGGGGTTGCAGAGAATGGATGTGACTGGTTGATGAGCCAGTCCAGTGCTGAACTTGAATGAGAACTGTGGGTGTGACTGTGCGAGCGTGTGAGCTGTGACCAGAGAGAATATGCAGTGAAAGTGCCAAGACTAAAAAGTAGGGTTATTTTTACTGCTTTATGCTGGGCAAGGTTGCCCCAATGGTTTCTTGAAACTTGGTTTGTGTTTTTGGTATCTCCACTTTAAATGGCAGGGTACCTTTTGATAACTTGTCATTTTTTCACTTTCCAATGTGTTTTTGTTTCAGATTGACCCAGATTACTACATATAGTAGTTTACCTGACAGTGTTTATTTTATTAATACCTTGTATTGTTTTATTTTTCAAGCCAGTATTTTTTGTTTTTTGTTGATGTTAGGACACTTTTTGCTCGTCCACTTGCTGATTGATCTGATAAAGAAATCTCCTCCAGCCAGAATCGTTAACGTCGCCTCGGTTGCACACAGGTGGGGAACAATGAACTTTGAAGACATTAACAGTGAAAAAAGCTACGATTCAATGAAAGCCTATGGACAGAGCAAACTGGCAAACATTCTCTTTACACGTGAGCTGGCACAAAGGCTGGAAGGTAAGAGGGTCTGTGAAATTTTGCATCAAAACTGGCTTCTCCTTTGAATCCAGCTTAGAACAGACATAACAGTCGATGATGAAAGAGCGTTGAACTACAGTGGAAGAACATTTATTTTATATACTTTGATATAAACTTCCCTATGAGGGCTTTGTATAAGAAAAAATGACTTTCATGACAGTGTTTTTTTTTTTTTTTTAAACAAATCTGCCAAAGCCAGAATGTGAAAGCCTAATATCTCAGAAACCATTTGAGGTGGTGACTTTATATTTGCAGTGCTCTTTTCAGTGGCCTGTTTAATGGGGTTATGAGTAGGCTACAGCTTGTATGGCTGGACAGCACATTACCGCCTGTGAAAGGGGTGTGGGTAATTCACTGACCAGGAGACAGACAGGTGTATTCGGGAAACACCACACAGGTGCCCAGTTTTATTTTAGACAAGTTATTTTTTTTTTTTTCTTTCTCTCCGGCAGAGGGCACTGTTGACCGTGGGCTGCCTATCAACGATGATAGACAGCACCACGGAAATACCACAGCTGGTACACGAACCGCAAACGCACTCGCAGGTGCTCAAAGAAATAATAATGAAAACAGAAGGCGAAAACAACAAGGGAAAATAAAACAGTAATAAAACTACAAATAAAAGGTGCTGCACTCGGCAGCGTTATCCCGGTCGCCGCTACCCGCACGACCCGGATCACCGTCCTACTCTGTCGGCTATCTAGCCTGCTCTTTTATAATACGTCCGGGGTCTGCCCAAGGGTTCCCCGCTCTCTCTCTCTGTCTCGCTGATTCCCGGTCCCGAATCAAAGTGTCCGCACCCTTAGCGCGTCTAAGTGGGCAGACCTGAGGAAACAACAGAGCGTTATTTTATAGGACCGACAATCACCCAAGACCCGCCTCTCGGCCATTCAGAGAGGGGGAAAGTCCACACTCACACTTTCCCACCTCCCCGTGTCACTGCCATGACTCACAGGCGGTTGTTGGGCGACTGCCGCCCTCTTCCTGCAGCCCGTGAACACGCCAGCAGAGTCAGCACAGATCTCTCCCTGTTACATATCCTTCCCCTCAGAATGACACCACCGGTTCATTCGAAAATCTTACACCCCCATGCCTTCCCGAGAGAAAAAGTCTGCGTTTTGATGCAGCTTTCCTGCTCGGTGGACTACCCTGAAGGCATAGGGCTGCAAGGCCAAGTACCACCGCGTGATTCTGGCATTGCTATCTTTCATCCGGTGAAGCCATGCTAAGGGGGCATGATCTGTAACCAGGGTGAAGTGTCGCCCCAGGAGGTAGTACCGGAGTGACTCGACTGCCCATTTTACCGCGAGACACTCCTTCTCGATGGTGCTATAATTTTTCTCGCGGGGAAGGAGCTTCCTGCTGATATACAGGACTGGGTGCTCGCTTCCCCGAACCTCCTGCGACAACACTGCCCCGAGACCTGTCTCTGACGCATCCGTCTGCAGGGTGAACCTCTTACCAAAATCCGGGCTGCATAGTACTGGCTTACTACACAGCCTCCGCTTCAAGGCGAGAAAGGCCCTCTGGCACGACTCCGTCCACTGAACCGTATTTGGGGCAGCCTTCCGGGTGAGGTCTGTCAAGGGAGCAGCGAGCGTAGCGAAACTCGGGATGAACTTTCTATAATAGCCCGCTAGTCCCAAGAATGAGCGCACCTGGGTTTTGGTTGTAGGAACCGGCCAGTCCGCCAAGGCTTTCACCTTAGCAACTAGCGGTCTGATCTGGCCGCCCCCTACTCGATACCCCAAATACTCCGACTCACTCTTCCCAATGGCACACTTCTTTGGGTTAGCAGTGAGCCCCGCCTCCCGCAAGGATTGCAGCACCGCCGCTACCTTACACAGATGACTCGGCCAATCCTCGCTGTGGATAACCACGTCATCTATGTAAGCAGCGGCGTACTGCTGATGGGGCCGCAAGATGCGATCCATCATCCGCTGGAAAGTGGCGGGGGCTCCGTGCAACCCAAAGGGCATGGTCCTGAATTGGTACAACCCGAAGGGAGTCGAAAACGCCGTCCTCTCTCTAGATTCCGGAGTCAGGGGTATCTGCCAGTACCCCTTCGTTAAATCCAGTGTCGTCATAAAATGAGCCGTGCCTAGACGCTCCAGCAACTCATCTACTCGGGGCATCGGATAAGCGTCAAATTTCGATTTCTCATTGATTCGTCTGAAATCAATGCAAAATCGAGTCGACCCGTCTGGCTTATCGACTAAAACGATCGGACTGTTCCAGTCACTTTGGGACTCTTCTATTACCCCCAGTCTCAGCATTTCGTCAATTTCCGCTTAACATCGCCATCCAGCCCCAGCCAGAAGAACCGTGACACAATCCTTGCTTTAGTTTTATCCCTTCCCAAATGACCAGACAGGGGAATAGCGTGAGCCAGCTGCAACAAATCCTCCTTAAAGGGCTGAGGAATGAGCAACTGATGACGCACTTCACCGGTCTGGGGTAATTTATCAACACGATACAGTAGGTCTCGATCAATTTCAAAGTGGGGGTACGTGGCGGCGCGTCTGGGCTCGACCACCCGACCATTAACCACCGCTGCTTGGTCAAAGAGCCTGCCCAGCACGTCGTCACGCCCTTGCTCGAGTCGGAAGTCACGGGAGCGAGCTAAGAAATCAGCTCCCATGGCTTCCAACTCGGGGTCAGGTCGGTCCCGAGCAGAGGCAGCCGAGCCAGACGCCTGCGCTGGCTCCGCGACCTCCCCCCCGGACTCTTCACCAACCGCCCCCACCTGGAACTTCTCCGACTCCCTCCATTGCCAGCCCTCATTCTTAGCGATCCGACGCTCCCGTTTAGTTTTACGGGGTTTAAATCTATGGCAAAACCATTCTGGATCGCGAAAGGGAAAAATCTCTCCAATTACTTCCTCTTTCTTAGCCAATAAAGAAGACGGGGCTGTCAGAGCAGCCAACCAATCTTTAAACTGCTCACAGTCCCGCCCCAGAACTACTGGTACCGGCAATCGAGGACATAATCCTACCTGCACCTGCGTCACCTGCTGGCCAATAGTCATACACACATTTATCTTGGGATAGGAGCGGACATCCCCATGAATACATTTAATATGCACCCGTCCCAATATACGTTTATGCCCCGGTGAGATTAGGCTCTCCTGTACTAGAGACTGACCACACCCTGAATCCAGGAGAGCCTGGGTTTTTGTACCATCCACTGTCACAGGAATAACAAAACCCGTGTGCTGAAGTGACTGAGGTAATTGAACGTGCTTACCTGGTCGGCTGAGGTCACACTCCATCACGGGGCAGTCCCGGGAGAGGTGGCCCACCTCCCTGCACGTCCAACACCTCGGTGGGCTGGTTTCTCTCCCCGAAGTTTTGGAAAGAGGGGAAAACACTGGAGCCATAAAAGGGGCCCGCCGATAAGGCGTCCGCGCGAGACCCCGGTCCGACACTGCAGCAGCCCGTGGGTATCCCCACCCTGCCCCAGTACCCGGGCCGGGAGCTCCCGCCGACACCCCCCGACCAAATCCTGGACTACCCCTTCCCCCCAGTCCCTTCGCCCTTTCCGGGGCCAGTTGATGGGACGATCCAGCAGCCACACTCCTCCCGGGCAGTTTCGCAGGCGTTGGCTCCGCTGCCTGGTACTGCTCGGCAAGTTCGACCGCCCGGTCCAGCGTGTCTGGTGCCTGCCGCTGGACCCACAGCCGAGGTCCCGAGGCTAGACACTCCAGGAAGCGCTCCACCACGATCATTTCCACCACCCTGGCTTTGGTGTTTAGGTCAGGATTCAACCAACCCATGGCGTAATCCTTCAGACGGTGGGCGATGGCTCGTGGGTGTTCCCCTGCCGCAAACTGCTCCTCCCGGAATTTCTTCCGGTAGCCCTCCGGTGTGGCCCCCACACGGTTTAGGATGGCTGCCTTCAGCCAGGGGTAATCCAACATGTGCTCCGGGGACAGCGTCCTCGCAGCTGCTTGAGCCTCCCCGGTGAGTTGGGGCAACACATAGCTAGCCCACTGGGCTTGGGGCCATCCGGCCGAGATCGCCATAGCCTCGAACACCTCCAAGTAGGCGTCCGGTCGATCCTCGGCCGTCATTTTGGTGGGTCTCTGGATGGAGTGGTCTGGAGCTGCGGGTCTAGCCGCCCCCTGTACTGCCGCGGTGAGCGTCTGGCGCAGGAGGTCCATCATTGCGGCAAACTGAGTCGCATCCATCGCTAGTCTGCTCCTTCTCTAGCTGCACTGCTTGGGGCAGTGCCAGTGAATCCCACTTCTGACACCACGTGTGAAAGGGGTGTGGGTAATTCACTGACCAGGAGACAGACAGGTGTATTCGGGAAACACCACACAGGTGCCCAGTTTTATTTTAGACAAGTTATTTTTTTTTTTTCCTTTCTCTCCGGCAGAGGGCACTGTTGACCGTGGGCTGCCTATCAACGATGATAGACAGCACCACGGAAATACCACAGCTGGTACACGAACCGCAAACGCACTCGCAGGTGCTCAAAGAAATAATAATGAAAACAGAAGGCGAAAACAACAAGGGAAAATAAAACAGTAATAAAACTACAAATAAAAGGTGCTGCACTCGGCAGCGTTATCCCGGTCGCCGCTACCCGCACGACCCGGATCACCGTCCTACTCTGTCGGCTATCTAGCCTGCTCTTTTATAATACGTCCGGGGTCTGCCCAAGGGTTCCCCGCTCTCTCTCTCTGTCTCGCTGATTCCCGGTCCCGAATCCAAGTGTCCGCACCCTTAGCGCGTCTAAGTGGGCAGACCTGAGGAAACAACAGAGCGTTATTTTATAGGACCGACAATCACCCAAGACCCGCCTCTCGGCCATTCAGAGAGGGGGAAAGTCCACACTCACACTTTCCCACCTCCCCGTGTCACTGCCATGACTCACAGGCGGTTGTTGGGCGACTGCCGCCCTCTTCCTGCAGCCCGTGAACACGCCAGCAGAGTCAGCACAGATCTCTCCCTGTTACACCGCCATTTTGGAATCACTTCATTGGCTTCTGTTGCGATGCAGGGGGATGTTATGGTTTAATTACTGACCTACAAGGCCCTACATAGTCTTGCTCCGGCTTATACTGCAGAGATCCTCATTCCATGTGTCCCTAGCTATACGCTGCAGATCTTGGATCATTGGAGGAGCACAGTTCGACTCTACCCGGGGAGCACATGCTTCCTCAATCGATGCGCCTAAGCTTTGGAACTCAATTCCAAAAGGCATTAGGGACTCAGATTCTGTTCAGTCCTTTAAAACAAACTAGAACTTATTTATATAGTTTGGCCTTTGCAACTGCTTAGGCCTGTATTTTTTATTAATTTTATTAGTGTAGTTTTATATGCTGTATGTACATCACATAAAAAGAGCTTTATAAGTCTACATTTATTGTGGTTGTTGTTATGTAAACCCTGTATGTTAAATTTGTTGGTGACCATGAAAGCGATGCATACATTTTCTTTTATACAACAGGAACGGGTGTGACGACATATGCCTTGCACCCTGGGATTGTAAATACGGAGCTAGGAAGGCACCTAAACTGTGCTAAGAAGATGGCAATGCAAGTGGTCAGACCTTTCACCAAGTCATCAATAAAAGGCGCTCAGACCTCAATCTACTGTGCAGTAGAACCAGGGCTGGAAAGGGAAACTGGAGGATATTACAGGTGATTAATAAGCATATTACAGGAAATTAAAAGGGGTTATTTGTCTTGAAGTCAGATACCTTAAGGGTCTACAAATAAATGTATTACTTACTGTTCTCAGTTTTACTGCTGAAGTTTTGTTTTGAAATAAAGCAAAACTGGACATGTCTGCGACTCTGTGTTAGAAGTTCTGCACCAAAAACCAGGGTCTGCTTGGCACACACTTTCATGACGTGCGTCACCTGCAGGATTTACAATCCATAATGGAAGTGCATTACACAATATTGCCAGTTACATTTAAGACAACTTGGTTTGCCTTCCAAACATTTTTTTTTTTTTAAATAATAATAACATATATGAAATCAAGCAATCACTGCAACAGATTTGCCAGAATACCTGTGCATCTGTCATGTGTACAGATGCCCCCCTATGCATGGAACGTACAACCAGAATTATAAAGAGCAATAACCCTCTATGTTTATTAACTGTGGTATTACCACATCTTAACTATTGGAATATCATGTTTTGTTTCAGTGTTTCTTTACAGATCTAGATACTTAACATTGATTGAAAAAAAAAACTGCATTAAAACATATATTTAAGATTAAGTTGTACAATCCTTATCTCCTTTTTCTTGAAGAATAACACACTAACACACATAGTAGGCAAAGGAGGATTCTTGGCACAGCTGATTGTTGTAAACCTTTTTCTTTTGTTTCCTTTGTACCACAGTGACTGTGCCCCTGCATCTAGCTCAAGAAATGCTACAGATGTTGAGGTAGCTAAGAAACTCTGGGCCGTCAGCTGTCATATGCTAGGAATAACATGGGACTGAGAACTCCAGAACTTTACTTACATAGTGTCACTGTGAAATAATCATTTATTGTCTCTCTGAATCTAAGTGATGTTCTCTTCTTTGGTTGCTGTTGGTTATTCAGCACAAGTCTTACAAACCATATTTTTCAGTGAAAATAATCGAAATTGAAATACTTAACTATAAGAATAGAAAAAACATACCTTCTAGTTTTAACATCCACGTTCAGAGTTTGTATACAGTTTTTACAAGAACAAAAACATTATAAAAGATTCAGCTCTGAACATTCATTTAACTGCTTCTGCCTAAATGCAAGTTGTTGTTTTCTTTGTTTTATCAGGTGCTGTAAGTCTGAAAGTGCTATGTAGGGTAGAAACATGCAATGATTATACTCTATTCTGGATTGTATTACTATTTATAAGTGTACCGTTTTTAAGATGCTTTTTCTATGAACCTATATCTGACTTATTCAGGTAAAGCTATATGTTGTAATAGGCTGTTGTCAATATTGCCAATTGCTAAAAACAATGTAATATACAATAAATGATGCTGGTTCTGTTTTAGTTATTCTGACTGA
Source organism: Polyodon spathula (assembly GCF_017654505.1). NCBI lineage: Eukaryota > Metazoa > Chordata > Actinopteri > Acipenseriformes > Polyodontidae > Polyodon > Polyodon spathula. The sequence goes on from NC_054536.1 coordinate 17,200,295, forward strand.
ATGGTCAAATATTTTAACCCTGAATTGTAAAACGTGCTTTTTTTGACAATGTAACAATTAAAAAGTTTGCTGTAGTAAATAAATGTATATCCTGGCACTTTGTAGCACTCTTGGAGTTATTTACCAAACTGTATTTCTGCTATACTTTCATGGGGCAACCAGGTCATGCCAGTGTATTGCGGATGGGTATCTCAGAAAAAATGTAATCTACCACAACACTAAGCTGTTTGATGCTCTGGTGTGTGGCTGATCCTACAGAATTCCAAAGCTAAATTGGTCCACTCCAACATCTTTAAAATTGTTGCCGAGTCAGGGAACTCCCTTCGTTTTTTAGTTGGGTAAAGATATGTGGTCAACAGGAGTAAGAGTGAGTATCTAACCAATACTTGCACGAAGATAGTCTCAGAAAAAAACGCCCAACCTGTGTAAATAACATACCTGCACGTATTTCAATCAACCCAGGTAACAGCCTCATATACACTCACAACGCTTACCCCAGCTGACCGCATTTGTATAAGTCAGATTCTAGTCACGTGTCATAACATGGCATGTCTTCGTCCAGAAGCATGTTAATTTAGCATAATAAATACATAAAAATACGATAATTCATTTAGTGCGAAACTTGTAACATACAATCCACTTCGTAACAATCTTGTTTTGTTTGTTACGTGCTCATTTGTATGTATGCAGGATCAGATTACAATGACCAGTCATGAAAAATCAAACAATCCATGTCTCCAAATTTATTTGCTAGGAAACTTCAGGACAATGTGAATTCCAGTTCCAGGTCAAAATCTTGGGGTTTCCGCTCGGCGCTTGCGCAGAACCTACAGTTCCTAATGCGACGTCATCTTTGCAGTATTAAGGTCTTAGAAAAGCTACGTGGACGTTCTAGCAGAGAGGAAACGCACAAGACAGCAGCAGGGTAGGGAGTATTGACATAGGTAAGAAAACATGTTTATTTTAAACTAAAACGTATTATAGCGTTGTGTACTGTGTTTTGTTTTCTTTTTTGAGACTTCTAATTTTGAGAGCTGTTTTTCCTGAAAAGGCAAATCTCAGCTGATTGGAAATGTTAATAAGAAATCACACACCTAGAAGGCCGCAAAAAGAAAGACAAGCGAAGTGGAGGGCAAAACAGTTAAGGGGAAATGGATCCTTGGTTGCAGGTTTGCTACAGGCTAAAGACCGTGAAACGTACTTGCTATGTCAGTTTCCCTGTACACGAATACATAAATACGTGATTTTATTATATAGTAGTAATAAGCGCCGTGCGCCTCCCGACGGATTTTAGGACGACATTATAGTAATGTACTCATCAGTTCTTTAAACGAAAACCTGGATATGTAACTCCATTGCTTTTTTTTTTTTTAATAAAGTGGAGGATCTGTTGATTTTTAGAAACACAAACTTATGTCTTGCTTTCTTCCCCACCCCACCCCACTACCCCACTTTATAAAGCCACAGTCACCATGGACCAGGTTATGCAGTTCGTTGAACCCAGTCGTCAGTTTGTGAAGGACTCCATTAGACTTGTCAAAAGGTGTACAAAGCCAGACCGAAAAGGTAATACATAATTATCTGGATTTTTTGGGTGTCCTGTTGCAAAAGTGATGCTGTGTTAAAGGGTCAGTGAGTGTTCTGTTTCTGTGTTAAAATATTTGTCACCTCTGCAGGATCTAAAATAACACGCCTGTGTGTAGCAAGTACAGTACCAGAGGAAGACACGTTTCATAGTTTTCTTTTTGTGTGATTTGAAAATACATTTCTTAAATCAGCAATATAATCAATCCACTGCCAGGTGAACATCCAAGTTTAACAGTAAAACAGGCCTATCTGTTGTGACAACAATTGTGTTGTAATGTTTATTTTGTCAAAGTATTATTGGTGAACCCCTGATACTTGACTGCTTATTCCTTTTGAAGCACAAGAAAATGGACTCCAGAATTCTGAATTTTAATATTGATTACCAAGATGGTAACTTCATCTAAGCTGTGCACCTTTTCATAACTATTCAAGTTGTAAAGTGTAAATGTTTTGAACATTGAAAAATGGTGGGGGTGGTGGGGATTTGTACTCTTAGTGTGATTCCCTTTGTACTATATGAAATGCTTCAAACTGAAGAGATAAATAAATGTGCATTTGGGGAATGTGGTTTTATGTATTTTACAGGTCAAGTAGGGAGCTCTACTTTAACTAGTAAACAAAGGTATGGCAAGTGACCGTTTTTTTTATATAAATGTTGCCTTTTTAACATTTTCAGAATTCCAGAAAATTGCCATGGCAACGGCAATTGGTTTTGCAATTATGGGATTCATTGGCTTTTTCGTGAAACTTATCCACATCCCCATCAACAACATCATTGTGTAAGTGCCCCATATAGCCGTTATTTTAACACTACCTGCTTTTATACAAGCTGCTTTGTACTTAACTCTAGACAACCATGCTAGTTTTTCCTGACTGGTAAAGTTCTATACACAAATGCAAAGAAGAAAATAAATAATACTGCTCTTGCTGTATAATACACATGCCTGACTTCCAGGTGAAAGAATTTTTGCAAATTCATTTTGTATTTCTTTTATTATTCAGTAATATCATTGTGTACAAAGCTTATAAAAATTGATATTGTATATTGTCAGTTGCAGTAAATAGAAAGTTGATCAATTATTACTAGTACAGATATTTCCAGTGTTTTGCTACATTGTCTTCCCTTTAAAAAAATATCTATCTAAAATCTCGCTGGGAATGTGATAACTGAAACAGCAGCATTTGTGCATCAAATACCATGAAGCTTGAATTTTAAAAATAAATATGGATTTTTTTTTTTTTTTTTTTTTTTTGTAGTGGTGGTTAAACATCTTACCTGCTGAAAGACTATGACCTGACCTACAAGTGTGGACTGGAGAGGAGAGGAGAGGAGAGGGGTGGGGTTAGAGACTGATTTTTTACATTTGTTGTATAGTTGTATGTGTTAATAAATGTGGGAGACAAACTAAAACGGTATTCGTTTCTTCTATTTTTCCAGTACTAGAAACTTAAGGCACAAAGTTTGTTTGCTGTAACCCAAATGAACAGGATGGGGTACGGTTTTGAAATGGAAAACTTTACGCTTTTATATTTCGGGGGGGGGGGGGGGGGGGGGGGGGGGGGGGGGGGGGTTTAGAGTTAGGCTATTAGCATTTTATCTTTTTAAAAATCAGATATGGGCAGATTAAACAGGAGTATGCAGACTGAAAATGTGGAACTCCATTAAACAGCCCCATTCTAGCAGATGCAGTCTATGAGTTAAGTAACGCAAAAATACAAGTCTTTGGCATAATTAAAATAATGGTAGGCATTGGGAGTTGAATCCATTTGATAAATTAGTGGTGTTCACGTGCCTTTTTTTTCTCAACATACAAAAACAGAATTCCCTTTTTACATGCAATTTTTAAACCTACATTCTAGAGTACATGCAAGTATTTGTGGTGCAGTATAACAAACCAACTTTTTTTTTTTTTTTTTAATGGCCTAATTTGGTTGCATCCCCTCGTCCATTTGTTCTGATTTCATGATCCCCATATTCCATACCAAGGGCTGGTCTGTTTGTATCGACACAAGCTTTCTGTCCTCATCAGGATTGTGTGATTCATATGCATTTGAGGTACTGACCAGTTTTCCAAATTGTAGCAGTTAATCATCTGAAAGAAAATAAACAATCAAATTCAAGCAAACAGTGCTTCCTATGACTTTTACCAATTTAGCTGACTCCACTTTGCCTCTTGTACAAATCTACATTTGAGGGGGTTACCAAACCAAAATAGCAGCTTGATGGGAGTATTTTTCTAAGCATTTGTATTTTAATTCAATGTGTAGTATGCTCTGTACCCATCTTTGACCATTTTGGAAAAATATACTGTATCTACTAAAGCTATTGAGCCTCTGGAATACAACATATCCACTACAAAACAGCAGTCAATTATTGTTTTACCAAACAGTGACATCTAGTGGTCAGTATCGGGAGGGACATGATTTGATAATTCATGGGAATTGCTAAATTCAGGCACAACAAATTATTTTTTTAACCTATTGCATTTACATATGAATCCTTACTTAAACGGGATCTAGGAAATACCTCTGCCTGTTGACTAAGACCTCCTTTAAAGAAAAATGCAACTGAAAGTTCTCCTTCACTTAAGAACATTTTATGATATTTAATAACGACTCCACTGTCCATGGCCACACATTCATAAAACTGCTCTATTTTGTTACATAAAGTATTATCTGCACATTTCCAATACATTAGCTGATATACCTGTGATAAATTAATTTAGTTTGAGGCCATTAAAGTGAGTAAACTTCTCAAACACTCACATTTCAAAATGACATCACATGCAAAGGAAAAACACATTGCCCACCCATAGGCATACACTAGATTAGTTTACTTTTTTTGTACTATAATAAGAGCTAAACAGAAACCCTAACTTCAATATTGAACACAATGCATTCAATCCAACCTACACTGTCCTTCTATTTAGCTATTGGAACAATTACATGTATTCTAGTGATTATTATAATCAATATATTGCATAGCCAAATGGGATCTTATGTACAGCTTTTGATTGTCAATACAGATACACCCTACACACCAGCATTTCTAGACTTTAGTAGCACAGAACCTCTGCGTATCTCAACAAGTCCTCCTTCAACAACTGCAATTTATATGTAAAAAGCACTTCAGTTGAACATGTCTTAGTGGGGATGAATCAGCTGGACTTTGGGGAGAGAATATTTATTTAGCCATTGTGAAAATAAAAAAAAAAAATTAAAAATTAAAAAGATGTAAAACACATCAAATTAATATAAAATTGTGTGAGGCAGGATTTTGCCTACATTGTTTCACACCCAGATGTAGCAGTTCCTGTAGTACACTGATATTATTGAAGGGCCTACATGAATGGTGTCATTTACAACCCTGATCTTTCCCTGGTGCAAATCACCTCCAAAACTGACGGGTTCAAAAACATCGAACTCTACATAGTACATGCAAAAGAAAATCACATAATGGGGTATATCCAATTAATCAGCACAATGGCAGATCTTAGTGTTAACAACATTTCAATATTATATTAGGGCAAAACAGGTTTAATATAAAAAATAAATGAATAAGTAAACACTTACTCACAGACACTTAGAGATGTTGATTCTTTCCCAAGTTTCCTTGTTTTAGTGATTTAAACAATGGCAGTGTTTACAGTTGCTGGTAAAAGTTTTGTTCTGTTTATATATATATTATTAATAAAATGTTGTTTGTCAAAAGGTTGTAGTTTCTAATGTGGACAATAACTGCATAGGATAGTCAGGAATAACACCCGACTATATTATGCACTTCCTCCGAGTTCTGAAGTAATTCATTTTAATTCAGCTCTGTTAATTCATCATGATTTAAAAACATTTGGGTTCCCCTTTCCCCTCCATTTGTTCCTAATGAATTCACTGTTTGTTCTTCACTAATTCATACCCTCTTACTCGCTCACCAGGGGATTGTGAGACCTGTTAATTCATGCATGAATACATGCCTTACATATGAAAACACAATGTGTTACAAAGGAACATGGAATGAATACAGGCAATTAAATCCACATTAATTAACAAAAAATCTGTAAAACATTTATTACTTCAAGATATTGCCCCATCTTTCACAATATGTACAATACAATAAATGTTTTTTTTTGAGCGACTCCCTTTATTTCAATAAAAGAAACCCCATCTTAATATGTTTTGACAAAGTTTCCTCAAATGTGTCTCTTCATGGGCCTTTCTGTTGAAGACAGCTGGTTACAATGCAATGCATTTAAAATGACAACTAAAGAAAGATTATTTTAGTTTTTGCTCTCCAGATTTCTGAAATTATAACATTATCAGTGGTGGGTTGATTTGCAGGTCCATTCTTAAGGTGGGTAGTAGTTCATTCAGCTATATGTTTGTTTGTAAAGGTCACTGGGGTCTCTGTGTGGAAGGGAGGTACTACAGAAAAGTAAATTCCATTCTTGTCATAACAGAAACCATTTTTGGGGGCGGGATTGATATGAACTTTGTAGTATTTGAGGAGCACTGCACAATCTGATGAAGAGGTCTGCATGGGGGGTAAATCGGGCAATAAATGCTCATGTCCAATCTGGAGACATGACTCCAATACTGGAACTAGCTATGTGAAAACGAGGCATGCACCTTTAAATTCATAGCAAAGAATGTGCCCCTTAAATTCATAACAATAAAACCACACCCCTTAAAAACCAATACCGGTGCAGCAACACGACATCTATCTGCAATTAGGAGCTGCTCTGTACTTAAATGGGAGCTTTAATATAGGAGTCATATCTACTGAAAGGTACAAGAGCTCTTGCAAACTATATTCTGGGTTGAGGGAGCTTACACATTAATACTTTATCTAATTACCTTTGGTGAGAGAAAGCTTTTGCTGTATAGCTGACGCAAGCAGAAAGACTGGAGCAGCTGATCATCCTCTGATGTATTGTAAATGTTGGGCACTCAGCCAGCCAACCCCAGTCACCGCAGTAATGACTGTATAGCACCACATTTTTAAATAAATTTGCTTATTTTATTAAGAGCTTTCTGGAATGACTAAGCTTTAATGAGTATTTACATGTTTGGTTAGGCTTTACTGGAAACCATATCTGAGGTGATCTTAAAGGGAGATAATCCTGTATTTAAAAAAAAAACAAAAAACAAAAAAAAACACTCACTTACATTTAGTAGTGTCCCCGCTGCAGTCGCCACAACGGTTTATATGTTTCTGTGAAGAAGCCGGGTGACATAAGGAAGTGAGGCACACCCCTCTTATGAAAGGGGCCCTCCAGAGTTTGAAATGATGAAAAAAAACATTGCATGCTATGCATAGAATTAACGGCTGGTTTCACAGATCCTGATTAACACAAATCATGGACTACTGTACCTAAGGTAAGATTAGGTAGTCCAATATTAGTGCTAATCAGGATCTGTGAAACTGACCAAAAGTTGCCAAAATCATTTCATTGCCATTATTCTATATTACACTGTACATACTGTCAATATATTTCATGGTCAATGATTTTGTTCATCATACTGATGGCTCTGATTTTGAATTTACAGCCGTGGCAGGAGGTGTATGTTACTGACATACTTGTTAGAAAGGGTCACGCTGCACAAAAACAGAGCTGGCTCCACTGTCAGAGTGCAACACAATTATCAGGACGGGCTAATTAATCCATCATTCTATGATTTTTTCCTACTGCTTTTAGAGATAGAGTTTTTAATTCATGCATTTTCATATGTGCTAAAAGATTAACAATTTAATAGTCTCTTGCATTACAATGGATGCCACTGTGAGGCTGTATTATGAAGTGTAAATAACTTGGATAAGCAATCCATGTTTACCATCTGATCTGCATCCACAACATATCTGAAAATCACAATGGTGTTTTGACCTATTGCCAAATGTGCTTACAGATTTAGATTGTAGCTCTAGGATGCTTTCACAACAGCAGCTTGCCCAACATTAACAGACAAAAGACTGCTTCATATCAAGCTACCAGCACGACGCGGAATGGCTTGAAAAAGGAGTGTTTTAATACCGTGCAGTACCCTCTACTCGACGCGCTGCAGCTGGCATTGACGATAGATACAAATGACATGTATCATTCTCCCTTGATAAATTATTATTATTATTATTATTATTATTATTATTATTATTATTATTATTATTATTATTATTATTATTATTATTATTTACTTTACTGTAAATACTATTTATTATATTTTGGGTTTGGATTTTGGTTGGTAGTGCTGTGTTTTTAAAACTGAACTCGGACAGCTACAAACACTGCACGTCCAACTTTGTATGTATTTGAAAGCACTGCTAAGTAAAACCAAAGCTTGCAAGAACCCTATTGAACTCTACTGCTGTATGTCGAATGCCTGCTGGCAGTAAAATAACACTTCTGACATGAAAGGAGCCAGCCTGCCAACAGGCCGACATTGAACCCTGTTTTAAAATACGCCCCTATCTAGGATTTTGACAAACTGAATTACACTGAAAAAATATATTACAACATTTGTTTTACCTTACATTGGTAAACAAAAGGGACTGTTCTGGCTACAGTGAATCCTGGGCCTCTATCAAGCAGAGAACAAAAATTGAGCCAAATTGTGTGGTTGTTTTGTGATATGGCCTTATGTCCCTTGACCATTCGTCACCAAATATTAGTATGTTTAAATTCACTTCCAGCTAAAGTAAAAACATTTGAAGTACACCCTTAAGCACAGACACACACAACCAGTAATAATGATTCTAAAAACCCCTGCTGTTCTGTGAAATAAAACTGTCAGGCATCCCAGCATCACAAAACAAATCTGTTTCTTTTTTATTTCATTTTACTTATACACAGCAGTTTGATTGAACTCTGGTATGGTTCTTTCTTATAAGAAGATTTTAATGTTGGATGGTACAACTCAGCATTCTGTTCTGAAATCTCCACATTTTGTAGTGGGGAAAACGTCAACAGCATTGAAAACAACCTGTGAGGTACGCAAGGGAGTTACACTGACTGACTGGACCAAAAAGCAAAAGGATTTCAGCGACTTTGGGAGGGGCTTCATAGTGGATTTCCAAAAACATTAAACCCCATTTTCCACTGTGTTGTGTTTTTCTTAATTGAGTAACCTCGACCGGCAATCGAGTAAGGACATGGGCTGTTTCAGGGGGTTTCTGTGTTATGTGTTGTTATTTTAAATGTTTATAATTCTTCATTTGCTTGTATATACCTGCTATGTCTTTTCATCTACCACTTCTCTCTGTATCCTTATTTTTTCTTTTTTAATTTAATTTTTCCTTCTTATAAGAAACATTTATATTTTTTTAATTTAGTATTTTTATGTTTTGTTTAATTTCTGTAACCTGCTTTTTATAAAAGCATCTGCTAAATATTAAAATAATGTATTTCGCTCTACATACATTAAGACCCTATGGTACACAAATATTTTACATTGAAATGACTAGAATGATGGTTCACCCAGAGCAAACACTCCGAGGTAAGTGTTGCAGCTATTGCTTTCAGTTTTACTTTGGGACAATGGTTCATATTTTACTAGGCTGAGAAAACAATTCACAATAGAGTTACAGGCACACATCTTTAGAGCTCATCTTAAAGCAATCAAGCAAATGTTTTATGAAAATAATGTACCTGAAATAGTGGCCTGAAAAAAACAGAACGCTGAAAAACTCAAACTCAGAATGGTAGAAACAGAAACAAATTACAGCCAGTAAACTACAGTAAATTGCTCCATTTGTAAACTTCAGTTAGAAAAAGCAAGCAAACACACATACACACACACACACACAGATATCACTCTTCTCTGTAAGAATCACTACACAGACTACATCACCTTTAGAAAACTGCTACGGTAAAGCTTTTGATTATATACCTTTTTCATTTCAAACAGCTTACATGATAGAACATTAGCCTCATCTAGCTCAGTTCCCAAGTGAAATGATTTTGATGGCTCAACCTTGCCCTTGCTGCATATTAGTACAGATCATAAAGTCAGCACAGAAGACATCATACAATTGTTAGTCTTTCAGAGAGAGGCTCAGGAACGAATAAGCAAGGAGACACCGAAGATAAAGCAATAGTCAGCCCATGCAAATGGTACCACTGATTTAGTCTAGTTGCAGGCCTAAGATTTTAAAAAATTATCAGATTCTGCATCAATATTCAGTAGTACTGAACCAACAAAATAAAGAAATAGTACTAAGCTGTGTATTGATGCAATGCCCCTCCCCTCCCATCTATGGCTTTACTCCAATTATTGTAATTATTCTTGTTCTACGCATATTAATACTTTTGAAGTTCAGTGGTTACTTTACTTCTCATACATGCACAATAAAGAACTTTAAATATAATTTCTATATTACTCGAAAGAATAGTTTACTACTACTACTACTAATAATAATAATAATAACAACAACAACAACAGAAAAATAATGCTGCATAGTTCAATATATTATCACTGTAGCTTTAAAACATACGTCATGGTGAAAATGTGTATTAAATAGCTGCTATGGCAAGCCAAACTAATTCAGCTTGTGGATGAAGAGAAGGAAACACATGGTTGCATCTAGATAGCTCCTGGGAACCATGCAGTTTAGAAATGAAATGAATACACAAGGCTACTTTTTCATCCACCCTGGGCTCTCGGTCAAATCAGATTTTTTTTTTCTGGAAGCACTGCTAAATTAATAATAAGCTCCGCAAGTCGATTTTAGGAGGAATGACACTTATGAAGTGACACAGGGCAGCAGCACCACTCACTCCTGTTAAAGGCAGAAATGTGTTCCTTTACAATGAATAGGCTCTTATGCTCCAAAATTGGATTTAGTATAAAACACCAATATACAGGCAGTTGTCTTTTTTTGTTAATCTCTATAACCACTCTGTCAATTACCTGGTTCTTTTTTTTTTCAGATTTTTTTTAAAACGAGTGAGTGTGATAACATGCAAATGAGCGGGTCTCACAACACAGATGTCACATGTCTGTTAACATTCTACTGTATGCCAGCTGTTAAAATAATTAACAGTAATCAGCTAACACAGTCATTTTCAGGACCCACAGAAACAACCAAGATGGCACACAGTACTGCTTTAGTGGAACTTAAACAATGGGCCATCTTGGGCTTGCAATTATTCTAATATCGACGGTACCACTTTTCATGAGAGTGACCCTATTGCTGTGCTCTGACTAACTGCAATCCCATGATTTTTTTTTTGTGGTTTATCTATCCTAATACACTAAACCTCTTGGGTTTGTAAGTAGTCTGATATTGAGGAGTTATCCAACGCAACTTGATCATGAAATGGCCTATTTACTGCCCACTAAAGCATTGCTCTGTGCCGCCTTGAGTGGTTTTGCAGGTCGTGAAAATGGAAGCTAATTAAGTGCAAGCTAATTAATGTTAATTATTATAAACGCTGATAAGCAGTATAATGTTAGTAATAGTGTGAAGCTGCCTTTGGAATTTGAAATGTGATAGGGCACTCATCAGTAAAAGAAAACAAACTAATTTAGCAGTGAAGGTGGTTGACATGAAAACATCACAAAAAATGTTAACTGCAGATGTTGGGTGGGACCTAATTCCTTACTTGGAAAGCATTTTAAGGTAACCTACTGATAAACACCAGATGTTTTGATGATCACAATTTTGTGTATTAGAATAGACCAACCACTAACTGCTTATGCATAGAAAAGCCTAAAACTAGATTCATCTTCTAACATATAACAGTCACTGAAACACAGCAATAGTGATCAATGAACAAATTCAGACAAACAAACCAAAACAACGCTGCAAGCAGGACAAAGACCACAGCAGAATTACCAATATTTAAAATATTCTCATCTGCTGTGCAGAAGGATTTCTTCTCAAGCACCTTCAGCTAAAACAGAAGGCATTAATGGATTAACTAACTTGTGTCACTGGAATGAGGTTTGAGATGCACCATGTTGTTCACATGGATGTCCTGATGAGGACAGCAGAGCACAAGTCACAAACATCTCACAGCTCCACGAAGTGCAGCAATGCCTAGGAAAAAAAGTTGAACATAAATTCACTTTTTATGTGAACAAGAATGCAGTGTAAAAGCTAAAGAAGCAACAAGCCTGAACGGGTGCAACATTGTTAATAACAGTTCCTAAGATGATGAAATAATACAAAACAATCTGTTAAAATATGGGTGCACTGTATATGACCGTTGACTCCAACTTACTATGGTTCATCATGTCACCATAATTTAAACATTAACATAACATTTATGGTGCCATCGGGGTACTGAACAAAGTCATCCGGCATGGAGGTCACTATTTTCTTTACCAAAAAGAACTTAATTGACCAACCATCCACATTTACAGCCCCTAATGCACCCAATTGCTATTAGAAACAATAAAGTTTCAGTGTTTCTACCCAAGATCATTTGATCTACACCTTATTGTAAAACAGTAAAACCTACATTATTAATAAATTAACTAACCAAATGGGACCAGATGGGCTTGTATAATCCTATTATAACACACTCTTAATATTGACACTCCCAGTCAGGAAAGAATCCTACAATCACTTCAACACAACCCAATTAAAATAAACTTGCCGAAGCTTCTGTGACACCAGGGCACAAATGCACTGCACACATTAACAGCTGAGGATAAACAGTCTGGATAATGGCAGGCTTGCTGTGCCTTAAGATTAAATCATACAGAAATATTTTGGAAGCTAGGATTTAAAATCTTGACATGTCCCCCCCCCCCCCCCCCCCCCCCATCCTGGATCTGAGAGATGCAAAATGATCAGAAACTCAAGTACTGTAGACACGTTTTTGATAATGCTTTTTTTCAGTGTAAATATTACAGAACTAATGAGACCCCACCACCACCACATATTCTGGCCTCCCTATACCTCTGTTCACTACTTGGCAAAGTGGATGATTCTTCACAATGCCCATGGCATCAGAAAGAAAGAGGCTGGTGTCCCTATGGTTCCCTTTTATATGTTAATAGGCAGCTCTGCTGTTGTGTCCCCCGACTGGTTCACATCTAGCTGCTGAGTTCAGCTCGCTTTGAAGGAGGAGTGATGAAAGGTTGGTAAACTGTTGGGTATATTTACTCAGTATTTCTTTCAACAGAGTTCCTCTAATTTAGAGGACTTGTGACCTCTAAATGTTAAATATCCATGGCTTTGGTTTTTGATTGTTCTCATGATTTTTCATTTGCATTTATTATGCAAATTCAGGATCGGGAACATCACAGTGTCTCAGAACTATTCTCCATGGGGGCTGGAGTGTCCCACTCTTTACTGATTCTGTCTTCTTAACTGCACTCACCGCATTACCATTCCCATTAAGATACCAATGGGACACACATAACTACAGCTATATAACGATGGAAAACCATACTTCAGTAAAATGTCAAGTGCCTGGACTAATATAGGGGATGTAAGCATTCTGGTTAGCTAATTATGTGTACAGCCGGCTGAACATTATCAGCATTTGCCATTTTAAATGTTTCTCGTATAAGGTAATGGTATACAGTACTCCCCATTTACTTCAAAATTAAATAATTAACAAATTTGCTTTTATAAAATTTGCTGTTCTACTCTTTCACAAAACAATGGTGCATGTGAATTTTGGTGGCTGCATCTGTGGCACAGAAATTCATTAAAATGTCACATACAGATGAAAAGAATGTGCTTGCAGTGGCATCACTAAACACCTCAAGAGAGAAAGACCACATTTATTTTCAGAGGTGTTTACAACATTTGTGCCTCTCTTTCCCTGTGGCTAGGGAATAACACCATATAACCACCTGCAAACAGGAATCCGGCTCTCCTAATAAAAACAGCAGCAACAGCTAAACTAAAAAAAAAGCTTCTTTATAATCTAACACAAACAGCATTACAGCAAAATAGATAATGGAGTTGTTAGCTCTGTAATCTTCTAAATTGCTAACAGTTTAACAGTAGGCTATTATTTATTTGCCCTGTGTACTTGAGTTCAGGGTTTTATGTCCAACTACAATTTATTAATACTTAGGCTTAGGGAGGCCAATACAACTTACAAGTTAAATTGTACAGTTTACAAAAAAATAACCATTTATCTAAGATTTAACACAGAAGCATGTAATGTTGTTTTAATTTCTTAGAGCAGGCTCAAGTGTTTTACAGTCAGTACACAGAAAGCTAGAGCCAGACAGCCTATATTAAAAACAAGAAAGAAAACTGTAAATAGCAGCTCCTTAATTATATAAACTTTTTACACGCCCTCTTTAATCTCCTTTCTCACAGGATCACCGTGTAGCCTTAAAAAGGTCACACTGCTGCCAAGCGCTAAGACTTAAAAATACTGGATCCCAACTGCATGAGCCCTGTCGGTTTATCTCAACTCCTGCAGAACTAATTATTAATTCCAGCGGATTTTCTACCTTTTTATGTTCAAATTTTGATGAGATTACCAAAAACAAACACACTGACAGGACGGCAGGCATGTGGTATTTTACACCATTAACCTCTTCCTCTTTAATTTTATAATCTTTGAACTTACTGACTGTGGCTTTATTGTCTGAAGTAAAAGCTCTTTCATACCACACTAAAACAAAGAAACCAACAAACAAGCAAACAGTCAAACAAAACCCTTCACTCAGAAGTAGAAGTATTTTCAACCATGTCTAATCTGAAAGCTTTAAAAAATGACCTCCGTGCTTTAAACAAGCATGTTCAAAGAAGGGCACCGATGTCCACATGAGAACAACAATCCTTTTGATTCCCTTTCCAGTTCTGTCTGCCCTGCCAATGGCTAGAGGTATCAGGGTATGTACTCCAAGGTGCATTGTGCATTCTTTAAACCTTCCCTGTTGTAAACTTCTGTTCTGAATACAGGAATGACATGAAGTATTTTAAAGAAATATCGGGTATTCCATACTTAAAGAAACTGCACAGTTTGCAGATCTTAAATCCAGGTAGTTTGTTATACTTGCAGTTCCTAGGTCATTTCACAACTGAGGTAGCTCAATGGTTTTTGCTTGTTCTAGGGCAGAAAATGTATTAGTGCAGATATACCAACAACTTAGAACTAGACACAAAAAAAAATGGTCAGAATTAAAAAAAATAAAATCTGAAAAGTCATAAAATATTTAGGATTCTGAAAAATGTAAACTTGCTTCTGTACAAGAATATCGGTCAGGTTAAAAGAACTAAGCCCCTTTCACACTGGCAATCTCTATCCAGGTCAGAACTACCTGGGTCAGGACCCGGTGTTATGCGGGTTGGATATGGGATTTCACACTGCTTTTGATAAAGGGTGACCTGGGTGACAGACGCAAGTACACAATGTGCGTACCAATGCCTTCGATACAGCTTGTTACGAACGGTTCCGCCCAAGCTTCTCGGGATTGAACCGTCGGCCCAAATGTTGATTAGAGCAAATGTTTCTTCATCCCTGCTGCAGTCTGGCTCATTGTGTGTCTCAAGCAACAAAAATATGCCTAAACAGAATAAACAAAAACGTTTCTTGCGGCTGATTGTTATTTAGTCATCTTACAAACAGACGTTGTCTCGCTCAACCTGGGTCAAAGCGTGCCCATCCACATCCTGAGGTGGGTCTCTACGACCTGGGTCAAAGCGTGCCCATTCACATCCTGAGGTGGGTCGCTACGACCTGGGTCAAAGCGTGCCCATCCACATCCTGAGGTGGGTCGCTACGACCTGGGTCAAAGCGTGCCCATCCACATCCTGAGGTGGGTCGCTACAACCTGGGTCAAAGCGTGCCCATCCACATCCTGAGGTGGGTCGCTACGACCTGGGTCAAAGCGTGCCCATCCACATCCTGAGGTGGACCCAGGTACGACCCAGGCAAGCGGTTTCACACTCCGCGGGACCGTGACCACGGTAAGGCGAGCCAGGGTGAAAGGGGCTCTAGTTTGCTGACTTTCTCCTTATTAAGTTGTGCTAGAAATGCCCCTTCACTGAAGTTAAATAGTTTTGCTTTGTTTATATAAAGCCTGTTTATCATGTAAACTTAGTTACAAAGCCTTTATGTTACATTGCACTTTTGGAACTCCATAAAACTTTGAATCGATTCAACCACAACTTTCCTATGCGAATGCCAGTTTGAAACACACAGCCTCACCTTTCGCTAAGATGAGGACCATACCAGCTTTTCTGATTATTTGCTTATTCAAACAATGTTATATGCGCTATCTAGTGATATCCAGTGTACTGCACTACCCGGAACCACTGACTCTCCTCTGAAACAAAGGTTTGCAAGAGGGTAATTTCAGACCTGGAAATGAGGTGGGATTCAATAACAGGATCATCAGTTTGGAGGAAAAGCCCATCAATTACAGAGAAATTTGTTTATGATAAAATCCTTAAGTAATAATATAATTATCTAATATTATTATAATTTATATTGTAATTACTCTGGAAATTGAGTAAAAGGTACTGGGCTTTGTAGTCACCATTTCTTTTTGGAAAAAAATAGTATCTCCCTAGACAAATGTAAATTGAATTCCGAAATGGGTCTGAACCACTCGATCCACATTGTCAATCTGTGGGTGTTCTTACAAAAGTAGTTTGTTAAATTATATTTTGTAAGGTTATCCGTGAGCAGGTTTTCCAAGATTTTTTTTTAAGTTAACATGCTATATATATATATATATATATATATATATATATATTTTTTTTTTTTTTTATAAAACATACTTAAACTGTATTACTATTACAACTATAAATGCACCTACAGCAACATTAAGCACATGCTAAACATAATACATTCCTATCATACTGTTGGCTTACTTACTGTAACAGCCAATAATACAAGTCTATCAATATCAAACCAACCAATTTACCTTAAATGACTTATTAGTTAAAGCTCTGTCAATAGACTTGGAGAATCTAATGAAATATCACATTTCCATCCTATTGTTACAGTTCCTTATTGGTGAAGAAAACACAAAGAGAAACAGAAAAATCTGCAGACTAAGAGATGTGCTGAGTTTTCATTGGAAGTGCCTGGAAACTTTTAAAACCTCCGCAACTCTGAGGGAGCAAGCCCAACAAGCAAGGAGATGATCAAGCAATAACTTCAGTAAGTGGATCAGTCCACTACCACATCACATGATATTAGAACCCTGATAGAACACTGGAGAAAAAACACGCAGTCTGATTGGTTACTGAACAGGTCTTTAATTCTCTAGAAAAGGCTCGACAAAGCACAAACCATTTAGCTTATATCACAATTCAATAGAGCTCAGTTTGAGTTTGTGGAACACTTAGACTAGCAGTTATGAAGAACAGGTAAAACTGTTTAAAATGGTGTTTATTCATAGTATTTCACTTGTAATGGATGGCTTATAATAGCTTTTCCTTCGGGCCACCAACTCACCCAACCGGTCATAGATCCCCACGAAATGCCCTTTGCTGAAGTTATTATTGCTTATTAATGGAAAACAATAAATAAATCTCCCTAATGCACTGTAGTTAGAAATACATTGCTACAATTATGCTTTTTTAGATACACATTCTAGAAGAATCTGGGTGGGGATATTAGTCAAACTAATTAAATCAGAAATTGCATAGAATATTAACTGTAATAAGAGAAGGGTCAGGGCTTGCATATATAATTAGTTATCCGTGCAATCGCTATAGAAACACATATTTAACTGCAGGGGGCATGGAATGAGAAATTAATCTAAATGTTTCAACATGCTTACTGTGGAACAGCAGTGTAGGTAACTAGGTGACACAGTGAGCTAACGCACTAACCCAGGGGTCTCCAACCCTGGTCCTGGCTGCTGATTTTCATTTCAACCAATCTCTTAATTTCAACCAATTACTTAATTGAACAAATTATTGGCCTAATTAGTCAAGTGTTCCTGATCTTTAGCCACTGATGATATAAAGACACCTATAAAACCTGCTGGATCCAGGACCAGGGTTGGACCCCTGCACTAACTGATGCATTAGCATAGATGTTGAGGCAAAATCACTTGGATCAATATTGACCCAATTTGCCAAAATTCTGAGATCAATCAGCTTCTTGGAACCAGATGAGCTTAGATAGGACAAATGGCCTCCTCTCGTTCGTACATTTTCTTATGTTCCTATTTTTCTTCAGCGGTTTAATTGTCGAATTTCTAGCAAGCATATTAGTAGCATACAATCCCCTTCCACAGCAATACATACAAAATCAGAGCGATCAGCATCATGAAAATGTGGATGCTTCCAGTTACAGGAAACTGGCTGATAACGCCTTCAAACTAGATCCAACAACCAATTGAAATATTTATACACGAATGCAATGACATGTGCATTTGGAAGATTCAGTATCAATCCCTTGAATGTGATTTCAGTGGCTGCATGATAAATCACATCAGTATAGTTAAAAGTATCCCATAATCACATGTGTGCAGTAACAGAAATGTGCTACTGCAAGTCTATCAAATATTGATGCAGCTGGTAGATATATCTGAAAAATGTTAAACAGCTAGTTAACCTCGTTATTAATACTGCACACAGCTCATTAGAGTCGTTCAATGGACTTTGACATTTTCACAACCAAAAGGTTAATCTTGTTCATTTATTTAACCCAACTTTTTTTTTTTTTTAAGCATACACAAATTTCAATTTGATTTGGCACTCTTGTGAAGCAAACATATCTACACATATATTAATAGAACTGTCTGCATTTCTAATGAGGTTTGGTGAGCAGAGTATAGCACTTTAAGGTATTTAATTGACAATAAGGGTAATAATGACACTAGGACTGAGAACAATATGTGGAATAGCATACTGATTTGAAAGGATTTTTTCGATGAATGACAAGCATTTTTGTTCATTTCTATCCTGGCATCCCTTATTGGATCCACTCTTCAAAATTACAATGATCAAGCTGCCTTTTTGGGACTGATGGCCCACTGGGGGAGGGACATTTATCTTGCTACCTCAGAATAAACAATTATCCCCTAGAAAATATGCAGGAAAAAAAACACTGTGTCACCCCACAAAATGGGATTCTACAAAAGTGACTGCCAAAACTTGTACAATTTTAAATTTAAAAAACCTGAGTTATTTTAAAAAAACATATACAAATTTCTGCACTGAAAGTCATCAAAAGTGACATACACAAAAAAACTGAATTGGGCTGGAAGGCTCTAAAAGACCTGAAAAAGCTTTCAGACAGAGAACATTTCTCAATTAGCAGCAGATGAAAAGAACAGCTGTCAATATAATATTCCTTTCACCTTAAAATATGCAAAACTATTCTACATTTAAAATTCATATGTCTAACAAAAATAAAAAAATAAAATGTACAGCATGTTCATTTCAAAAGGTTTGGAGTGACTTTTTTTTAAAGCAGTGTGATAAATAGTCCACTGGCAGGACTCCGTTAAATAGAGAATCAGACTGTCAGCAAGCACCTTTATGGGGTGGAGTGTAGACTGTTCTGCTCCATTGTTTTCAGCTTTGGCTTATTCACTTTAGAAAGCACTCCTTATAAACCCAACACAAGAATAGTAAGCCATTGTTTTCTTCCTTTTTCATTTTCGTGAGACAGCCAATTTGATAACCAAGCGAAGAAGTTCAGCAGCACAATCCAGTCCCATTAATTTGCATTAGCATGTCACATCATTCCCAGACACTGTTCTCAAGAATATGTTCTAATACTTGGTTTCCAATTACGTTTGAGTTTTATTGTCAGTTTAAAATGCGAGTTTTACTGCTGTTCTGTTTGGTTGGAATTAAAAGCAAGCATGAAATCGCCAGTTGTCGATGTGCACCCTTCATGTGCTGGCAACGTTTACCCTGACAACGTAATATATTCCAGCAGAGAGCACTTAAAAGGCTTTATTGATATGGTGTAGCATTGGATAGTAAGAACAACAATAACAGTATCAATACTAATAGAGTCAAACCTTTCAATACCACTCCAAAGGGCAAGACTAGAAAAGGATGACAAGAGGAGGATGACTATCAGTTCAGCAATGTACACTGCAGGTTCGAGTCCTGCCTGCAAAGTAGTCGGTCTTTGCAGGGAACTCCGACGGGAACATTGCATTGACTCTGGCACTCCCGTGGGTTAGGAAGGCAAAACCAGCAGGGAGTGTTTCTCCTCATCATGCTACAGCGAACCCTGATAAA
This sequence comes from Polyodon spathula, assembly GCF_017654505.1. Classification (NCBI taxonomy): domain Eukaryota; kingdom Metazoa; phylum Chordata; class Actinopteri; order Acipenseriformes; family Polyodontidae; genus Polyodon; species Polyodon spathula. Next base: position 17,220,012 of record NC_054536.1, read on the forward strand.
TGTGACGGATAATGAAAGTGGCATTAACAGAAAGGATATTAAGTGAGTTTGACTGTAATATTAATAATAACACCACCTTCAACATGCATGAAGGAGTCAAGTACATTTCTAATTTCTAGTGAAATTACAAAGCCATTTAAACAGTTTAAAAATGCCACCAGAACCACTCGATTAAATTGAGACTCTTACTGTAGGTACCACTCTTGTGTTTCTGGTGGTTGTTTTTTTAATATTCCTTTTAATCCTTCCAAGAGAAAGCATATCACGTATGGAAGCTACAGTTGTTTTTTTTTTTTTGGACAGTGTTCCCCAGAACCCAAGGAATATCAAATTGGTGTACATTAGTGCAAAGCACAGTTCTACCAAACTGGAGGATATAAAATCATATAAAAATCTTGTAATTGTTATGCAATGGTTTTGGCGTCACAATCACAGCAACTACCAAAATTCTTGGCTTTGCCAACACAACGTAACAATTTTTCAATGTAAATCAGAATAAATAATTTCACATTAATTGTATTTACAACAAAGAGACAATGCTATCCAATGGATACTATCCTTAATTTGACTGCAAAGAGCTAAATATGGAATTGAACTAACTAGCAACCTAGCCTGACAATGACTCTCAGCTGCTGTTACCCCCTGATGGGCCTGTTGTCTGGTTACTGCAGTGTTCTCTAAGACACTGTTACTGAAAGCCTAAAAGGACCCAGCTAGAACCCCTGTATCTAAAACTAATTACACTTTAACAGACAAACGAACAAGTTGATATTTCATTCATGCCCCTGGTATCCGACTGCCAAATGAGTGTAACACAATTGAGCTGCATAAAGGGATAGACTATGAACAGTAACAAAAAGAAAATGCTAGCGCTCCATTTTTTTATATATATACCTACCTTATGATTACTGTTAAAAACTGCTCTACTCTGATGAGGAATTATCTGTGATGTGCATCTGTGTGAACCATAGTGTTGAAAATAAATTAGTTCACACTAGTCAAACTATATCTATATTTCTCAAGACTTTAAAAAAGACAGCGGGTAACTGAATTTCCAAAAACTTTTTTTTTTTTTTTTAAATCCATTCTGTTCTGCTAAGACTGGAATTTAGTACTTTAGACCCTTAATAAAATGTGCCTTGCTCAGTTTCCATCTGTACTGTTCAGTTGTTAGCAGCTTGTGTAAATGACACGTGCCAGAGGTCCATCAGCCAGAGGGTATCATATATTACAGGCTTGGATATGATAGGCTGTACTGTATGTCTTTGAATGGATGTATTTATATATAGATTTTTAACTACAGGATATGCCACCCATGCTGAACATTATTATTTAATGGAAATAAAATCCGGATTCCTTTGTGTTGCACTGGCTCAGGCACGCCCAAGGGTTATGGTGGTGAAATCAGAGGGCAGAGTGGATTTACAGAGTCAGTAGGCTCATATTTAGAAAATAATATATTAGCTTTAATAATAGGTTGCTTATGTATCATCATGATTTATGGTTTTTATTTTGTTTTGTTTTTTACTGGCTATTTTAGTTGCAAGAAACAAAAAAGAACATTGCGATTACTGGGTGGCTTTAGAAAGCCACAAATTGAAGCAGTACTGCTCTTCGGGGTCCAAAGCACTTCAGAACAAATGTTAAATCCTGGAGTAGACATGTGTCAAGCACAGAAAATTAACTTTGTTTCGCTTTATAGAATTAGAGGATTTTAAGGCTGTGATTACCATTTTAAATACATGAAATTTACAGAAGAAAAATTCTGTCAGACAGCACGACAGAATGTTTTTTTTTTCTAACTCCTCATAGTTGAATAACCCTTTCAAAGCTAAAACTGTCTCGAAGCTGTACAGTGTGCTCTGTCCAGTTCATGATGTGCTGCATCTGAACAGTTTACCGACACTTGTCGGGAGAACCTCACAGAATTCAAGTCGATGTACAAATATGAACTGAAAGAAACAATATAAAAACACGTCTGCTCGGACAGTTCAACCCTTACAAGAATGGACAAATATCACCCAGAATCTTGGTCAGTATGCTTAGTTAGTGGCTTGTCTAATTTGATGGCTTAAATAGCAAAAGTTAACAAACGTACATTATACAGAATTAACTTGGTGAACAAAAACAATAATAAACAACTTTCAGTTTCACATGGAACTCAAGCATTGTCAATTGTTTTGCGTGCAAAAACACCCGCTTTGAAAGTCCTGCTGACAAACTTGTTATCCAGAATAACCTGAGCTGTAAAGCCAGTTGAACGAGAATACATTTTTTGCTTCTCACTCACTGTGAACCGATACTGTAACCAGCTATATATATATATATATATATATATATATATTATATATATATTATATATATATATATAATATCTTTTAGTCCCTGGTTCTGTGATTCAGCAAAGGTAAGTCGCGTTTTCCACAGCTCAAAAGTGGTCAACACAATTGAGCAGTTGTGTTAACCGAGTTTGACTGCATCTACTTTCCTTAACCAATTGAACCAAATTTATATGATCAACAAGGAGCTCATAATTCCCAAGTAGGGATCTGATGTTCTGACAGTTTTAGCTGGCCTTTGTTTTATTAGTTTATTTATAGGTTACCATTAACTAACCATTATAATTAAATCAACAACAGCTGATGTAGAGTTTAGTAAGTTATTTGGGATACAGCATTTTCAAATGACAAGAAATCGAGTCTGTAATTATACGGTGACATGCACAAACCAGACTGAACTCGAAGGAGCTGGAGTCTCCTGTGGTTTCTTAGGCTGCTGTTGCAAAGAAAGTTTCCCTGTCAACATCGCAGGTGCCTCATCTTGTGATAAGATGCAATTTCATTCTTTTTCATTTCATATATAGATAAAAAAAAAGCTATTAATTTTGTTTAGGAATACAAAATAATCCACTGTATTTTAAATTATGTATTAACATTTAATCATAATGTGATTTGATTTAATTATTTTTCTTTTCATTTACAAAATGCCTCTTGTTTAACTGGGATGGCCTTCATTCAGGACATTTTTTGTTATCCCAAGGTGTCTTGATAAAGCGGCACCGACTGCATTTACACACATTGAAAACATTAATAAAGACTAGTTGTTTGTCATTGAATTTATTAAAGTTTTTTAGTATTTCTGTATTTAACAAAGCACAACAAAAAATGGATAATGTGTTACATTGTCGGTCTTTTTAATAACCCTTTAAGCATTACTGTCCAAACGCAGTTCAGGCCTCAACACTTAATCTCTGAAAATAGGTACAAAACAACTCATTATAACTAACATTAATCATAGTTGCAAATAATGCTATGTATACATATTGAACGTCTTCTATCTACACTACAGGAATAATCAGAAGCCCCTGAATAGCCTCAGATAACATATTCACAATTAGCCTGCATTACCCTTAGGCTGTACTATAAATTCACCTTATACACCAGCTGTCGTTTGAAAACCCTCAATCATAATTGGAGGCTAACACTATAAAACTAGTCAAGTAGACCAATTTCCCAGCTAATTTCTTAATCAGCATTATATACAAGTACTTTGAAATCCTCTGTAGTATTAAATTGGTTTTGTAAAGCTGACAGATTCTTAAAACATACCTTATTGGTTATTCTCGTTACCCACCAGAAATGCAAATCAAAAGCCGCTGTCAATGAGCAGATGCCATTAGGGCTTCTTAATAAACACCCTACGAGGGCACTGTTTGTCATATATGCATAACTGGCGACAAACATCACAAGTCATTATCCCTGCTGATACTACAAATTACATGGCATTGGTGAGGAGGCAGAAGGAAGAAAGACCCAAGGGACCTGGAGCCAGCCTGAAACACAATAATCTGTGAGGATCAAACAAAGTGGGACCTGAATGGGGAGCAGTTATAAACAAACAATTGTTGAGAAAAGTACAAGCAGAAGAGAAATAAAAAAGAAAGTTAATAATCAGTTGGCAGCCGCTTTTCCATCATAATATTCCTCTGAGGGATTTGCTGCTTTTCTTGAGGGGTGTAAGAAAACACCAGGGAAGCTCCAAGACCATATTTCTTCCTGCATTTTTCAAAGAAACCAAACTTTTCTAATGCTTCTCGGAATTATTCTCTGTGCAAAAAGATCAAAGGAAGCATCTGCTTTAACATACAGGGTGATTGGAAAGCCAGTTTACCATGCGAGATATGGTGCGTTGCTGTGATAAACTTACTTTCTACTCACCCTACATTTCTTATTCCTACTGAACAGGATCTTAAAGCACGACCCAGCTGGAATGAGACATGCATGCATATTGCTCCTTTCAGAAGAACAAGCAGCACCAAAATTTATATTTTTATATAATATATATATACACACACACACACACACACACACACACACACACACACACACACACACACATATATACAGTGCTTTGCAAAAGTATTCAGATCCCTGACCAATTCTCTCATATTACTGAATTACAAATGGTACACTGAAATTTCGTTCTGTTCGATATTTTATTTTTACACACTGAAACTCAGAATCAGTTATTGTAAGGTGACATTGGTTTTATGTTGTAAAATATTTTTAAGAAAAATAAAAAACTGAAATATCTTGCTTGCATAAGTATTCAACCCCTGTGCTGTGGAAGCTCCCAGTTTGCACCGATGAAAGAAATTGCCCTAACGAGGACACACTTACCTTACCATTGGCCTCCATTAAAGTTAAAGTTGCTGTCAGATTTTCTGGATAAAAACCCCCACTATTGAAGGATCATTGGTAAGGCTGTGAATCTGAAGGAAAATGAAGACCAAAGAGCATTCTACAGAAGTTAGACATAAAGCAATACAAATGCATAGATTAGAGAAAGGGTACAAAATAATATCCAAGTGTTTGGATATCCCAGTGAGCACAGTTGGATCAATAATCAGGAAGTGGAAGCTGCATTACACCTCCCAGGCACTGCCAAGAAAAGGCCTTCCCTCAACGCTCAGCGCTCAAACAAGAAGGAGACTTGTGAGAAAAGCCACAGAGAGGCCAACAATCACTTTGAAGGAGCTACAGAGTTCAGTGGCTGGGAGTGGAGTAATGGTGCACCAGTCAACCATATCAAGAGCTCTGCATAACACTGGCCTGTAAGGGAGGGTGGCAAGAAAGAAGCTGTTACTCAAAAAGTACCACCTGAAAGCACGTCTGGAGTTTGCCAGAAAGCATGAGAGTGACCCAGCTGCGAGGTGGGAAACGCTTTTGTGGTCAGATGAGACCAAGATAGAGCTTTCTGGCCAAAACTCAAAGCGCTATTTGTGGCACAAACCTAAAACTGGCCATGCCTCAGGACATACCATCCCTACAGTGAAGTATGGTGGTGGCAGCATCATGTTGTGGGGATGCTTCTCATCAGCAGGGACTGGGCATCTTGTTACAATTGAAGGAACAATGGATGGAGCAAAATACAGGAAAATACTGCAAGAGAATCTGCTTCAGTCCGCTAAAAAACTGAAGCTTGGGAGGAAATTTACCTTTCAGCAGGACAATGATCCCAAGCACAAGGCCAAAGCAACATTAGAGTGGGTCAAGAACAAAAAGGTGAATGTCCTACAGTGGCCCAGTCAAAGTCCTGATCTCAATCCCATTGAGAATCTGTGGCACTATCCGAAAATTGCGGTCCACAAGCATCGTCCAACCAACCTGAACAACCTGGAGCAAATCTGCCAAGAAGAATGGGCCAAAATCACTCCGACACTGTGTGCAAAGCTGGTACATACTTACCCCAAAAGACTTAAAGCTGTTATTGCAGCGAAAGGTGTCTCTACCAAATATTAATGAGTGGGGGTTGAATACTTATGCAAGCAAGATATTTCAGTTTTTTATTTTTCTTAAAAATATTTCACAACATAAAACCAATGTTACCTTACAATAATTGATTTTGAGTTTCAGTGCTTTAAAAAAAAATATCAAACAGAACGAAATTTCAGTGTACCATTTGTAATTCAGTAATATGAGTGAATTGGTCAGGGGTCTGAATACTTTTGCAAGGCACTGTGTGTGTGTATATATATATATATATATATATATATATATATATATATATATATATATGAACACAAAATAATAATCTGTGATCAAGTTGATTGATATTTATGGTATTCTGCAAAACAGCAATTGTATTTATTACAGCATTTTTTTTGGTTCCTCGCTATAAAGATACAACAAACATGTCAACCTGCTTATCAAACACTTAACAGCAGCCCCCGACATGCAGTCAGTTCTGGGATGGAACAAACCATAATTGTACCAAATGAAATGGATTTGAAAAGAAGCATCTAGGTTCTGATAATAGAAACTGACAGAAATGATGCATCTGTAACACAATCTAAATTTCCTATCATAGAAATATTATTAAAAGGGTTTCGACTTTGCAGATCCCTTTTAAGATGCTTAAGATTCTCTCCAGAGACGGACCTTCCCTCGCAGTCAGATGAGTCATGAAAAACATTTCCTGGTGCTGCTCCAACTAGAAGCCATGAAGTAAAGCACAAGCACCTGAAACAGCTATCAAAGAGGCAATACCCTTTTTAAAATCTACATTTTTCACCAAAAGACAACATACCAATGCAGAGAAGTTTGCCGTTGATTGTACAAATACTCTTAAACTCAGAGCTTACACTGAAAAGAGTTGATTAGTATACATTATATCATTCTGTTTGGCTGTGGGATGACTTCACACATGCACAACACCCAAATCAAATGGTATTATTTTAAGAAATAGTATTAGATAAGGTGTATTTCAACATGGCTGTTCTGCTGCAAGAGTATTTATCGAATATTCGATTATGCAGCACGAATTGAATGCACTTTTACTTCCCCTTCCTGAGATTTATGCATTTTTCACAATTCAGTGAAAACATTGTACTAGGGCTGTGTATTCAATACTACACCTAACCCTAGTGTGAAAACTGAATTTAAACAATAAAAGTCCTTTAAAAAAAAAAAAAAAAAGTCAAACTGTTAGCATGATTACTCCAACTGCTGTTAACAGCAGCAAATAAGGCAGAGCTATTTTCTGTGAAATAGTTGTCAGAAATCAGTCAGGTACAGCCATGGAACATTGACTTGCTTTCAGGCTACTCCCACCCCCTGCTTCCATTAGAAATGGCTGACCACGTTCTTCTCTGAAAGATAAAGAACAGCCACTTACCAAGGTTCCATTTGAGGCCGGTGGTTGTGGTCTTGCAAGGCCCCCCCACTGGAATCAGGCTGCACCAATCCCCCTCCAATCCTGTGTTCACATTCAAAGTGTGCCGTTTATCCTGCCAGGGAAACAGACATGTCTGTTTAATGTACAGATCGTTTAGTTTAGAATGCAGCTACACCTGTTATGAAGACCACCTGTCTGTATTGTTTGCTGCAAATGCCCAGAGCCACAATGTTGTAGAGCAATTCTACAGTAAGTAATGTAACAAGCTCTTGTTCTTTCACTAGCTTATTCATATACTGGCTCTGCAGTATAAGAATTGCAAATAACCTGTAAACAAATATTACCTGTGCTTTTGTTAAGTATTCTACAATTGCAATAGTGTTCATAAAATTACAACTGACTGCCAACTGTTCATGAAATCTGAACAGTTAAGGAGGAACAATTTCTTCTTGTTGTCATGCGGGACTTTTCTATCTTTTCAGATCATCACAGATTCTCTTATCACTGTCCAGTTTTATTTTTCTGCTTTCAAATGGTTAATCATTTCCCCTTAAAAACATTAAGATTTAAGGAACTGCAGCACTTACATTATAATACTGCTTGTTTAACTGACATCTTTCTATTCCACAGCCCTTCAATGATGTTCTCTTTGTGATTCACACGATAACAAAACTAATTTCAGTAACACACTAATTATACAATACAAATTTATCTGAAAAAAAATGTTGACTGGGGCACATTTCCATTTTACAACTAAATGTCGTTCAAGACAACAAAAAAGAGAAACATCAAATCTGTCACTTGATGACACCACATGTGAAGTCCTGTAAAACAGGAAGCTCTCTGAACCTGTCAGTAAATACAAAAGACTTGACAAGCAGATCCTATAACTCCCACATACCTGTGAAATAAAAAGGAAAAAAAGACAGCCTGACAGGTAATCCCATCTGTCCCTGACAACTGTCTGCACTAGTCAATTTTGAAATATGATGTACTCTGTACCACACTGTAAACTGTGTATTTTAGGGGTTTTCAAGAGCTGTCACGACTGAATCACTTGAGTATTTCCATACTTGCAAATCAGAGAACACTAAAAAGAAAATGTCAAGCGGTTCAAATTTTACTACTCAATAAACACAAAACGTAGTGCCTGCGAGAGTCCATACTTCACTATTAGCACCCGCAAAAGCTTTGCTAGACCACTAATTCAAACTTACAAATTAGACACATTAGACCACATTTAATTATTTTATAAAATGCTGTCAGCACATTACCTCAAGTTAGTTATACAGAGCTATTCATATAGAAGTCCAGGATTCACAGTTTGCCATAAAACACACCATCTGTAACCCTAACCCTAACATTTGTAGATCAAATAAATTTAGTAATAAACACGTTGCTAGTTTGGAATATAACAGTCACAACCATCTCTGCATCCAATACAAAGGGTAAGCCACTAAAATGATTATATTGTATCACTTTGAAAACTAGCTAATACAAAGCAACTTCTACATAATCAAAGCAAATATCTCCCTAATAAAAAGTGACACACCATATATTCAGAAGTGAGCTAAGAAAGGCTGAAGTAGGTGAGATTTACAGACCCTGTTAATTAACACTATTAATCTGATGCAAAAGGTATCAAATGAAGTGGTATCACACGCAAACCTAGATTAAGCAGACCAGATAATGTAGGCCCTTGCTACATCACAGTTTACATAGCTACATTATTTATCCTCTGTGCTTTCAAACTTAATGTAAATGAAGCCACATCCTGTTATGCTGATGGAAAAAAAAAAAAAAAAACAGGGAAAAGCATTTCTCTAAAGAGGGTCCCGAGTGGACTGGTGGCCTGTCTACCTCTGCTCTGGATTTCTCGGCATAAAAGTGATTCTGTATTTAGGCCTGTGAGATTGGAGGAAACTCACACGCCCTCAGAACGTCTGTTCTGTGTGGGGACTCGCTGCAGTGAGGAGAAAATACAAAATTGGACATTCTAAAAAGCAGTATTCGACGCACTGCGCTTGCTTGCGCCTTACTAAACAATTTCCGATAATAAAACAGGTAATCGACAGCAGCACTTAACTTAGGCACCCCAGTACAGCAGAAAGAAGTTAGGTTGAACTGGCTGATTTGTATACGGAACCAAAGTTTTCAAGGTCATGTGGTATTCTGAACTAAATGGCTGTGCAATGAGGACCTTTTCTGAATTGAACATAATGAGGACAGTCAAGACCACCTATGTCCCCACAAGCAGTTGCAAGAGACAGTAATCTTGTTGCATTTCTACCCACAGGGTAAACCATGATGCAATGTATAGGATTTGCACACAAAAACCACCAACGTCCAATATACATTTTCTCTCAATTTTACAAATGAAATAAATGTATCAGAACGCATTAGTTATGAATCCAGCTTCTTAATGAACTTCCTTCCTGGGAAGTTTGCTGATAATTAATGCAAGCTCGGCAATACTTCTGCTAAACACACACTTTTCAATGGCATGGGGATGTTCTCCTCTGGAGTAAGAGCTATATTTAAGGAAATAAACAAGGCAGGCAAAAAAAATGGACCTCTAAATTGATGGTGATATAGCAACAAAAGAACGGGGTTTAAATAAACAAAAGGACTGAGTTTAGTAGAGATAGCATTTATATTATAATGAAAAAGACAACAGCATGTTTTCTGTGTTTCAATACCCAATTTCTTTTCAGATGTTTCCTCCTTCTCCTGCCAAAAGCTTTTTGTCAATTTGAGTTTCAAGATGATCAAGGGTTTACCAAAGATGCACTGCACACTATTAGGCTGATAATACACAAGCACTTGATTTACCTTAAATTGGCAGCCATCTGTGTGTCAGTGTGACAAGATTGTCAACACATGTTTGATCAGCAATCAAGATGTTAAAATAGACCACAGGTTAATTTTAATTGACTATTTTTAGGTGTTCAGCAAACTACTTTTTATTTATTTATTTATTTATTTATTTGTTTATTTTAAAGTGTCTTTCAAGCATCTCCTTCCCTTTGTCCTATCTTCACTTAATTTCCAACAGTGTCCTCTGGTCCTGGCTTCTGTACTGTGCTTAAAGTATTGGTTAGTGTTAAGGTATAGCTATATACCCTCTCCCTCCCCCTTCCCCTTCCCCTCCTCTTCCTTAATTTTTCGATCTAGGCTAAATAAATGTAGTTCTTTCAGTCTGACTTCTATATGTCAATAAATACATTGATATAAATGCAATATATACTAATTAATTTGTCATACTCTTCCCAGCCTTTAACAGACTTATTGGCTAATTGCTAAAATTGTACAGCTGGAATGCTACTTACTTGTCATTTTAATAGACTGAATAATTGTTCAGTCTATTAAAGGCTTGCTCTAGAGAATAAAGCTGAGAAATTATACAGAAGCCCAATAGGAAAGTGCTGCCTGACTGCTACCAAGGGGATGCCATGTTTTTCTATTGCCATGTCCCTGTTTTTCCATACAGAACAAGGCCCACAGCATGGTAGTCTAACCATTAATTATTATTGGGAGCATGTTAATGGTTACACTCTGATGTGCCAGATGTACCTGGAGGTTAGATGTACTTGAAGGTTAGACATAATGCTAAGAGCTATATTGAGACCACTTAAAAAAGTCACCAGGATGTGATGACTGAAATGTAAAAGGAAATGAAGTGAATTAAAACAAAAAGTAGAATACATTAGTTGAGTAGTTCATACCCATGCACGTAAGGATTTGAAAAGCATTGTTCTCTTTTATTAATCTGAAGTGTTATCCCCTTTGTTGTGGTAATACTCCACCCCCAGCCACTGTTCATATTGCAATTCAATCCAAGGTGAGGACGTATGCCCTGGTGATTACAGTTACAAGGTGGAACCATGTGTCCAAAGGTCTTTTGGTAACAATGCATTTCTCCTTACCTGAGGGAGATGGGTACTGTCAAGATAGTGGCACAGGAGTTAAACAATCCAAAGCCTAGGGAATAGTTTAATGAGCACAGTGGGGCGCCACAAACCTTCGTCGAGTTGCACACCAGATCTCAATACAACACCTTATAACAGGGCAGCAATGAACTTGGGGGAGCCCACTGCATGGGATTTCTGCATTAGTTTTGCTCCCATGCGTCTGCATGGGACTAAAACTCATGCAGAAATAACTGCTTTGAAAATCTGACTGGCTTGTTGAATTATGTTTGTTTTGCTATGCCGTGCCTCGTAAGCCCCATAACACAGCATAGAATTCCCAGTTGCCAGTCTCAATAACGATGTCCAGCAAAGTCTGAAATTAACATGAAATCAAACTAAATATTTAAATGGAAATTCCAACATCCTCTTCCCAATCAACCATAAGTCTTAATTAGTGAAGAAAATATGAACACAATTCAGGTACAATATTTATGTGCACTGCAGGGTTTCAAGGAAACTAGGGATGCACCGAAGCCAGGATTCAGATTCGGCTGGAATACCTACTTTTTGAGCAGGGTTTGGATTCGGCCAAATATTTAGGATTCGGTGAACCGAATCTTACATTTGCCCAGACATACATCCATTTTAATACATCCCTCCAATGCTTGCAGTTCAGTATTGAACATAACTGTTCTATTTAATAACAGGTATTCAAGAACAAGAACACATCTGATGAACTCTATCGCAGCTCTCAACTCCTTAAATTATACTGGTGGCGCATGCACTAAACACTTCACGCAGCTGCTGAATGCAAACATACCCCCATATGCAACAGGACATTCACATCACACTTTTCATGGAGTAAAGTTATGCCGTAAACTATAAGATGTGCAAGATGTTGTTGAACATTATGCTTTAGTAAATGACATTGTAAATTATTGCAATGTGTCAGTACAAATTGAACCATTTGGGAACTGCTGTGTTTTATTAAAATAATTATATTTCGTAGCCTTTTTGATTTGGGTTACACACATGGTGCATTTAAATCAATGTGGGTTTTATTTCGCAGGGAGATTCTGGTCATACATCATGGTAATTTTTTCGTAATGTCAATTTACACATGTTTACAATTATACTGTACTTTTCTGTTTCATCTTAAGTGTATGTTTTATTTTGCTTGGTTACAGTAAGTGACGTTGTTTAAGTAAATATGCACAGAATTGTATTTTACTTTATAGTTCTAAAACTTTTTTTGCACAGATTTATTCAATAGATTTGATTGAAACAAACAGCAGCCCCTACATATGCTGTTGAGTGGAGCACTGGAAAACACTGCCTGGCCACAGCGGCCATGAATAGGGTCAAACCCAGCACCCCAGCTAATCCTGGCTCCATCACAGGGAGAAGTGGAGCTCCTGCTGCCGCCGTCGCCTCCCGAGGGTCCACTGCCGCCATCGTCTGGGGCCACTGGCGCGTCACCGCCCAGGGATGCCACCCCCGCTCTGCTCAGGGATGCCACACCTGCATCACCCGGGGTTGCTTGCTGTTCCTCATCGCGTGGGGTTGCCTGCTGTGTCACTTCGCCTGGGAGAGCAGTTTCTTTTGTGTCTCCTAGGGTTGTTGACGGTCCCGCTTCGCCTGGGGTCACTGCCAGCTCTGCTTCACCTGGGGTCGCTGCCGGTCCTGCATGGCAGCAGGAAATACTGTGGCCAGAGCTCCACAGAGGGGGGCTGCCGGCCATGAAGAAGGGAGGGAGTTCAGGAGACCAGCTCTCCTTCAAGCAGTTTCACTGCGGGAGATTGTGTGACTGGAGCCCCAGAAGAGGGAGCTGCCAGCCATGAAGAAGTGAAGGATGAAGGACCTCCCACCATGGCCGTCACCATGGACACCTTGATTCCCCTCTTCCGGGACTTTGAAACTAAGGGGGGAGGTGGCCGTTGGGGCCAAGTGTGCATTTGTTTATTTATTTTTAGAACAGGGTCTCCCCCTGACTGAATCATTTGTGTTATTTTGTATTTGTGTTTTATGATTAATTTATTGTATTTATATATGGATGGCAAAAGCTGTGCATTCTTGTTTTGTTTAAATGTGTTCTAGCAAAGGTGAGGTTGGCAGCCCGTCCTCTGCCAGTTACTAATTAAAAAAACCTTGTGCAGAAGGTGGCCATCTCCTGAGGTAATTAATTTGTTGCTAATCGGAAGGTGGTCACCTGCATATAAACCAGCAGCAGTCTCGGTTCTGGGTGGGTGTTCGGAGGTGAGAACGAGCTGGAAGCTGCTAGAGACTGGAAAATGCTAGCAGATGTTGGTCAACGGCTTATTTTTCCACCTGAGATTGCCACCACTAACCTTCAACCAGATATTGTCTTGTGGTCTGGATCAGCATGCCTTGTTCACCTGGTAGAGTTAACAGTGGCATGGGATAATGCTGTAGATGAGGCAGGAAGAAAGTGGTATGCCCAACTAGCCGCTGAAGCGGAACAGCAAGGATGGAGAGTCCAGGTTTACCAAGTGGAGGTGGGGTGTTGATGATTTGTGGCACACTCTACAACCCGGTTTCTCAAAGAGGTCTGATTCAGTGGTCAAGAGTTGCGTCTTACAGTGAAGAAATGATCTTAAGCAGCAGAGAGGAGCAGCAACTCTACTCTGTATCAATAAAAAAATTGTACTAGTACTGGGATGTGGTATAATAAATGTATTAGGAACACACTGGTATTGTTAATTTATTTCTAGTTATTTTGACAGTGTTTTTACAGAAACAGTCATTTTTATTGGGTTAGGGGAGAAGCAAGAATGCCAGTAAGTTTCCATTTGTGTGTTGCATTATTTAAATTTACATTAACATTTGCAATTCTCTAGGTATTAATTATAACTTATTTTCCAATGTCGATGTATCCAAGAAACTTTAAGCTTTCATAGCTGTGCACTAACTGTAAAGCAAATGGAAGAGCTGCTAAATTAAGCAACTGATTAAGTAAAAATATATTTTTTAAAAAGCTCTAGGATGTTTATGAAGTGTAAGGGACACATCATAATTATGGCAAGGGATTTATGCAGTTATAATTAGCTTGTTGAGATTTTTAATTTTTTTTTTTTTTACTAAATCTACTATGGTTTTATTTACGCAACCAGAACGAGTCTGTAGGTCTGTTGAAGGTGGGTTCCAGTGAGATATTTACAGCTCCTGATATTGAATAAGTTTCCAAGCGAATGTACTCTCTGGTATTTTAATTTCGTTATGGAAATTCAGTTTAAAGCTCCCTCTGAGAGCAAATTGCCTCCCTATTACCAGGCAGATTCCAATACAGTTAGAAAGTGTACTGTAAGTTTATTTAATTTCATTAGGAGTGCAGAGAGTTCATCAAGTTCAGCATGGCTTGAATAAACCCCTTCTTCCTAATATCTCTGTCTTTTTTAATACTTGCTTCTTTCCTATTTTTCTCTCACTGAGCAAATGTTCAAGATCCCACAGCTCTCAATATGAGTTTGGCAGTAGCCTTACAATTAAGTTCAATTATGGCCTTCTTTTCCCATTAAAGAGCCCATGTCTGTACCCTGTTGAGTGAGTAATGTAGTTCTAGGATTTAACATTTTACACCAGCTGACAAAACAAAGGCCTGTTTATGTAAATTTCACCTATAGGTGCTGGTATCCCAGACAAAATAAAATGTTCTGGTTTTCTGGTTACCAAACACAAAAAAAAAAAAAAAAAAAAAAAAAAAAATATATATATATATATATATATATATATATATATATATATATATATATATATATATTGTGTTGATACCGTTAAGATGAAATTTTTGTAACATGACAAAATAGTTGTACTGTTGATGAAAATGACAGCTACTGTAACGTTCCGCTATCTTTCGAGTAACCTTTGTTGTTTGTTCAAGTTCTGCTTCTTTGTGCTGGTCTTATTGTAATTTTAAACACAACATGCTGACTTTTTCCAAGCTGCACTGAAATAGAGCATTGTCCATGATGAACAAAATGTTGACAAGAGACATAAAAAAAAAGAAAGCAGGCCAGACTCTCCTTGGGTATAAATGGAAATAGGAGAATCTAAATCACCAAAAGCATACAAAATATGCTGCACAATTTGATATGCAGTTGGAAATAAAATTGCAACAAACACAACACACTTTTTCCATTACATTATAAAACAACAAGGTATGCTGGATTCATATCACTGACATTTCCTCCCCTCTTAATTCACTGTAGGTCTTTTGTTATTCTTTCATGCTCTTTGTATTCCTCATAGCGAACATGGGTAGCATTCAGTGAAACCATGCAGTGAAGGAAATGGGCCATTCTGTTGGTAATTTTTGTGACCTTGTTACTCCTATCAGTTGCTTCTGTGCTAAAACTTTCCACAAAGACGATAGCACACCTTCTTTAGTATGGGAAAATAAAGCTAAAACAGAATGTGCATATCACCAACAAGACAGTTACTGTTTTAAAAACTCACTTGCACCATTTGCCAGGAGTTATATTATATATTAATTTGAGCTCCATATCATTTGTTGTAGTAATTATTATTTGAACTGTGAATCTGTCAAAATCAGCTTTAAAATATATATATATATATATATATATATATATATATATATATATATATATATATATATATATATATATATATATATATTATGCACATGCTTCTTATCCTGTTAGTTTATTTAAGAATTTTCTTGACATTTAATACATAACAGGTGATGGGACAAAAAAAAGAAAAAGGACTGGTCCTATTTGTTAGATCGTAGTGTAAGAAGATATATTCTTGATACGGAATTCAGCACTATGACTTACACTATAGGGAATTGGGGGGGCTGGAATGGCTTTTGTATTTTATTTATTTTTTTAACGTAATGGTGTTTGTGGTGAACCTCCTGATTACCTGACGCATCTACAACAACTAAGTGTGTTTCTGTTTTATATCCACATAGCTGGTTATTTTTAGACATCTGTTTGTCCATGGATGCTCTGACTTCAAAAAAACAAAATGTAAAAAATATGTAACAGAAATGACATTACATTTCTATTTCCACAGTAAAACAGTTTTTTGAAGGTGCCAATTGGTATCTGTCTTTTTTTATCTGCTGTCAGCTAAGTATTTTTAAACAATCATAAGCATTAGTAAGAACTCATCTTGAATATTGTGTTCAGTTCTGGTCACCTCGCTACAAAAAGGATATTAATGCTCTAGAAAGAGTGCAAAGAAGAGCAACCAGAATTATTCTGGGTTTAAAAGGCATGTCATATGCAGACAGGCTACAAGAATTGAATCTATTCAGTCTTGAACAAAGAAGACTATGCAGTGATCTGATTCAAGCATTGAAAATTCTAAAAGGTATTGACAATGTCGTCCCAGGGGACTTTTTTGACCTGAAAAAAGAATCAAGGACCAGAAGTCACAAATGGAGATTAGATAAAAGGGCATTCAGATCAGAAAATAGGAGGCACTTTTTGATACAGAGAATTGTGGGAGTCTGGAACGAACTCCCCAGCAATGCTGTTGAAGCTGTCACCCTGGGATCCTTCAAGAAGCTGCTTAATGAGATTCTGGGATCAATAAGCTAGTAACAACCAAATGAGCAAGATGGGCCGAATGGCCTCCTCTCTTTTGTAACCTTTCTTATGTTCTTATAATAATGGATAAATAAATTGAACATGAAATAAAATAGTGAAACGATTAACAATTGAAACGATTTTCATAAATTAAATATCTATCTATCTATCTATCTATCTATATCTATATATATATATATATATATATATATATATATATATATATATATATATATATATATATATAGAGAGAGAGAGAGAGAGAGAGAGAGAGAGAGAGAGAGAGAGAGAGAGAGAGAGAGAGAGAGAGAGAGAGACATAGGAACCTCGGGGTAGACCCGTTTTATACTTTCTTAGTGTTGTTTTTTTTATTCTTGTTTTTTATTAATTCTTTTGATAGAATTTGAGCATCTTCACCCACAGCCTTTATCCATAGCAATGCCTCAAAAACTATCTCAGCAACAGTAAAATTAACTTATGGAGGTGAAATACTGTTACATAGCTTGCAGATAAAGGAAATGGAAGAAATAAGTGCAACAATATGATAATATATAATAAAACAAGAATCCATTGTCCATTGTATTTGAATGTACTGTAGTGTTCTTTTTGTCATGCAAACATCTCTACTGGCAAAAGTTTTGAAAATCGGTACACAGTGTGAACTTCCATTGACAAGGAACAGAAATCACAGCTAATGACCGTACCAAACAGTTATAAAGACACTTTCTCCACATTAAATAGTTTAGGCTGGTTACAAAATTGCTATCTGTTTTCTTTGGCTTTTTGGAAAAAAAAAAAAAAAAGTTGCACGCATTCATTAATTGGACAGTCCCAACAAATGAAAGTAATCCATCAAAACCAAAACCATCACTGTATCATGCTGTCCAAGAATAATAAAGAAGAATACAAAAAGGCTTTAACATGGAACAAAATGAAAGCAGTAAATATTTACCTGTAGACCCTTAGTCTTTATTTCGTCCACTAGTATGCGCAGGCACTTGATAAAGTCTGTTAGGTCTTGATCTTCGGTTTCTATAAGCTTGCATTTCTAGTTGGCTGCATCAGGGGAGAAAAAAAAAAAGAAAAAAGATGATCTCACTTAAAGACCTGGAACATATTTGCCACAGGAACCATACTGGTTTGTATTGTTATTCACATTTATAACGTTCTTAAGAGACTAGATTTTCCCTACTTTATATCAGCTGTTAGATTTTAGATGTTCTATTCCCACTCACTCCACAGTATACAGCATAAACAACTTTGTCAGTTTTCTGGGGTTAGCTACATTAAGCATCCCTGCTAGCATCAGCATCTGCTAGTGTTTCACAGATGGTGCAAAATGATGTGTTTCCAATTATTAATCTGAAGTCACAATAACAACATGAACATTTTTTTTTTTTTTAACTGAGAAATGGGTTTCTTCTTTTACACCTCTTCACAGTCCAGGGCAGTACAGCTTGTTCAATACATGTTTGGTCTACTGTGCATTTTGCTGGTAGCCTTTTTCTTTCCCTTTCTGGCAGCAGTTGTATTTAACACATGTACTGTAGACTGACCAGTTTGTAAGGCAGTGTGAATTACTCTTCAGGGGCAAGGGCTGGATTTATATTTATAAATATGTGGCAGAGCACAGCTCTGCTCTTTAGAAATTGGCAGGGATGGGGTTAAATTCCCCTACCTGCCTGGGTTCATTGTGTTCAGGTGGCTGGGGTTGATTAGATGATTAGTTTAATTAACGATCAATCAGCACCCAGCCACCTGACATAAAAGGAGGCCTCTGCTTCCCATTAAAGAGGAGGGAGCTGAGGAAGCGAGTTGGGGTTTTTGGTTGTTTGGAAAGTTTGAATCCAGTGAAGGCATTGCCCAGCCTGGAAATTGTTATTTTTGTAAGTTTTGTTTTTTTGTGTTTTAAATTGCTTTGTTTTGGCCCTTGTGCCCTTTCATTTTTGTGTTTATTTATAATAAAAGTTATTTTTCTGAACTACAGACTGTCTCTGGGCCTCGATCCACTTGCCAGCCTGCCACAAAATACATGTATTTAATGTTGCTTTACAACACACCCATCTAACTGTATTGTAAGTATTTGTATTGTTTTATTTTTTGCAGCTTTTAATGTACCTTATTCTTGTAAAACTCTTTGACTTCTGGTTTAATCGAATCAAAATCTCCAACGATGTAGTTAGGCAGGACGCTAGAAAGCAAGAAGAGAGAAAACACAATAAGAGAAACAATCACTTCAGCAGTTAAGTACTTTCTTCTCGGATAAAACCCCACTGCGACTCTGGCATAGTGAATTCAGAGATAGATCTTTCATAGAACCGTTGAGGCACTGGTATTCTAAATTGCTATCTCCCTTATTGCATATCATGCTGGAGGGGAGGCGTAGGGACTGGTAGAAGACAACCTGTCACACATTTTGAAAATGTAATCTTTAGTATTTGCAAGGCTGAGAGCATTTATAGAAAAAACAAGACAAAAAAACCCAAAACATCTTAAATAGGTTTATACGTGTTTGGGCTTTTGGCCTCTTAAAAAATGGCACAGTTCCACCTAGCTTGAAACAGGAAACACAATTACTGAAAGAGCAACCTAGTATGGGCATAACAGAAAGTAGTCTGTTATTTCCAGGGAAGAAAATAAGACTCCTATCACAGAGCAGTTTCAGCCATTCCAGGTTTTAATATGTGCTTGATTAGTCCCATTGCATAGGTAACAAGTACAGGTGCTTCTTATTAAAAGTCCAATTAAAACCAGTAATGGATCAAACTGCTTTGCAATTGGAGTCTTATTTATATTGCCAGAAGTTTCCATTTCTTAAAAGCTTCAATGCAATAATACCGACCCAAACATGTAGGGTTTACTCTTCCCTGATCTATGAAATCTATCATTTATTCATTTAAAATACTGTATATGATGAGATTAGTTAAGCAGTCTGTTTACACCTCTAATGGGTTTTAAAAGCTCAAGTTCTCTCGTCCCAGTACTGCTTGTTCCAAATGAATCGCTTGTAAACAAGAGGACACAAATAACCTTCAGCGATGGCAGGTCAGCCGTGATATTAAACTGATACCAAACGAGACCTTTCCACTTGACATTTTTTAAGTAACACGGTTTCCTTTCCGTCAGCTATAACACAAATTGAAGACAAAACGTTCAATTTCACATTCAAATTGAAGTGTCACTTAAAATGAATATAAATGTGGCAAGTCTTCCACGACACAAGCAGAGTTTAGGTCCTTGCTTTACCAATTTAAAATAAAATAAATTGAAGTCATTTCTGGAGGTCAAAATAAGAGAAACCTGTAACAGACCATCTTTGTTAAATATAATGGTCAGTCTGCTGCCTACTAACACTATCTACAATTAGCTTTAGCCACACTAAGATATTGGCTGTTGCCTTTCTGAATTATGGCTAATTAAAAATAAGTGCTGGGACTGCGCTGGCTTCTCAAATTCGCATGAAAGCAATGTTACAAATTAAGAACATTTCACTTCCTTAATCTGTATTAACACAAAAGGGATAGACATCTAATAATTTATTAAAGACTTGTCTTGCTCTTTTGGCCAGAGATCTTTAGTTGAGAAACATGCATAGGATTTGGTTATCTTATAATGTAAGCTGAGCTGGTATGACCATCAGAAATGTGCCAGAAATTTAACAAAAGTAACACCCTTAGATTCATTTCCATGGCATCTATGCCTTGCTGATACTAAGCTTAAAAGAGTAAGTAGCGGGGTTCCAAAAATTATAGCATTATACATCCCCATGTGTTGCTACAACTGTTTATTAATGTAGCTGTAATTAACTACCCAACAATGTTTTACACTTAGAACTTTAAAGTCTGTTTCAAAGCGCTTTTCAAAATGTTTGCTCTAGTGCACTGGGGTTTGAGATCTATTCTCTAAATCAATGCAGGAAGAGCGATTTAAAAAAAAAAGTGATCGTTGCTGTCTGGGTTAACCAGTTTGCTTGGTGTTTGTACGCACCTATTCAGAGCTACTATATAAAAAAGTATTTAATGTCCCTTAAAGCTTCCCATAGTAAAAGCATAGTGAAAGCATAGCAAAGCATATGCAAGCACTGTAAAACACAGGGTGATTAGAAAATAAGTTTACTACATCAACTCACTATATCTCATGTGGTAAACTTACTTTATAATCACCATGTATATTAAAAGAAACCATAGCAAAATCATGGTCAACTATGTTAAATGCACAGTAAAACCATAGGAACTGCAAAAATAAAGTGCAAATTTACTGTGATACCCTTTTATAAGGGTACCTAAGAGTTGCATTTGGGAAATCCCTGTATGCTGGCAAGCAAAGTTACCATTAATGTAATGCAGTTTAATACTGTAAACCTTCCACAGATCTTTCTACAATCTTTTAAAAAAATCTATATTTAGGCCCCAATATTCTGCTTCGGAAGTAGCCTAATAACTCTGATAATTTATAATATAGCCTTATTGCCCTTCTCTATAACATCCTGATGTCATGCTTTGTTTTCATTGCAGCTTGCTACTTTCCCCTGAACTATTGTTAATAATAGTTCCAATCTGTTTGTAATGTACATGTGGGTCTTGTTGGTACTGCAGTGCTTAGACATTTTCTGGCAGTATGAAATTGACTTAATTAGATTATAAATACATGCATTTGCTCTTAATGAGAACAAAGTCCCGAAAGAAAGAGTTATTATATAGATGATACACCACATGAAAAATACAAAAAAAAAAATCCCATCACAAAATCAAAATGAACAAAGTTACAGCAAACTCCATGATACACTGGGCGCACTATCTGAAAGGGAGTGGTCTGTATCAGTAATAGAAATAGTTCCATAGAAAAGGAGCAACGCAGCTAAAACTACACCCTCCGAGCCGAACACATTTTGGAAGCATGCATTTTAACAATCGAGGATCTAAGCTGCCGTCCAGGGATGTAAGGGCTAAGAAGGTCCATTATATAACTAGGACCCTGACCGTACAAAGTCTTGTAGGTCAACAGCAATATGTTCAAGGAAACAGGGGACTGGATCTAGCTAATGCAAACACTTAAGGACCGGAGTAATGTGTTCTGTCTGCTTAAAACCGGTAAGAACCCTTGCTGCTGCATTTTGTACCATCTGAAATCGATGCAAAGATCGAGCAGGAAGATTAACAAAAAGAGCATTACAAGAATCCAAACGAGACGTAACAAATGCATGAACGAGAATCTCAGCATCCCTAGGGGGCAGAGACACACTGGTAATTTTCTTTAAGTAATAAAACCCTGCCTTTACCATTGAAGAGATGTGTTTTTCAAATAAAAGCTTTGAGTCAAGTTAAACACCTACGCTGCGGACTAACAAAGAGGCATCTACAAGGCAGACACTAAAAGAGCACGAAAACCCAGTAAAAGACGACACTGAAAGAGTTAATGTTCACTGGACACTTTCTGCAATGGAAGCTTATTGAGGGAATCGGAGAATACAACCGTGCACCAACTATAAAGACCATACGGTCTGTATCATTGGTACGGCTTAAAACAATGCATTAGTGAAAAGGTTAACTTGTGATGGACAATACAGGGACTGTAATAGAACTGTAAGTAAAATCAAAGAATACAGCTTAAACAGCTCTGTTCTATGTGGCTCCATAGATAGTGCAGTAATCTCTAAAAGGCGACACAACCTGACCTCATGAATGTTTGTATTAATTCATTAATATTTTTTATACTGCTTTGTTTAAAGACTTAACCCATGGCTATGAAATGGTCTGTAGGTGCGCCTGTTTTGAATACCCATAAAATGTTTTGGATTTTGCCTACTAAAGCTGAATGATAAGTTTTCTTCTCAATACTTGGGCTGCGACAATGTTAGCAACACCAGCCCAGCATCTTGAAGTGCTAGGTCTTTATCATCCGGAAACCAAAAGGTTGCAGACCCTGATGTGGAGGCAATCTTCGCTCACAGGTCAGAGTGGTTCCATTTTCCTTTTGTCCCCCATCAAAAAACATAAATTGTTTTTTCAAAAGCCTATCCTCTGTATTAAAGGATTCTGCCTAACAATCTCTTCTGCTTTCATTCTTTAGACAAAACAGAAACCATCTGTTCCAGAGTTGTATTTTGGTGCACATCTGTAGAACATGATCCTGTTTGCAATGGCTTTGAAAAGCTGCAGCATCCCAGACCTCAAAGTGTAGCCTTTTAGGACATGAGTAAGAGCCAAGGATACACTTGATTTATGTCAGGATTTACCAACAGGAGTGAGTGTACATCAATTTCCTTGCAGCTTTGTTTGTCACTTCTGAGTAAATGTAATTTGCCAAGTCCCATTTATTGTTCAATAATTAGCATCTTAATTGTTCTATCTGCATAGCTGCAATGTCACTGTAGGAATGTGCAGTGACGGCAGCTTTGGGCAGAACAAAGAAAGATCATCCATAGAATTGCATCTTTCAATCCAATAGTTATATCGAAGGTCCCTTCCTCTGGGCAAACAAATGGCCAGGAGCACAGAAGTCAATCTGTTGTGTACTAGTGCTAAAACGTTTTTTTTTTTTTATAATATCAATTGCTATCAAACAGAGGAGTTGTTTATTTGATGGCCATAGTTCAATGAATTTAAATACAGCTGACAGCAGTTGTTGCAGGGATATGGCCATATTCAATCCTCCACCAATTCCAGCAGCAAGGAAGAATTCTCTCTGCTCCCGGATGTTTCCAAAGGTGTCAAGTGTTTACCATGATCCTCGTGATTGAAATAACCCAGCAATTTGTTGAAAAGAGGTATGTTTAGACTATGTTTAACAGCTAAGGTCGGAGTATTACTTTCCTTAGAAAGCATCTTTTCTAAACCTTCAAACCATGAACTCCCAGTAGTAGAACACTGTACTTGAAATTTTTAAATGCTTTAAAATCAAACAAAAAATAGATTAAAGTTATTATATTATCTGGATGGGTATCAAAAATAATAGCATTATTTCTTGTAGAGTTATGAAGTGATTTTTGAAATTACATCTACACAATTTGGTACTCTGATATGATGAAGATTAAATTGAATCTTTTTACTTGTTCTGTGCCTATGCATTTATCATTCTGTATTGGTGTTCTGCAAATACAAGAAACTCCAGTTAAACCATTCTGGCTTTCTTTTCTTAGACATGTTTTCTATTACAACTTGGGGTCAACAACTGGGTTTCCATGGTAGCAGCATTGAACTGTAGAGTTAAACTAATATTGTTTTAGAACTCCATGAAGCATCAACAGGAGTATAATCCGGGGTTAATTTATGCCAGATGGCAGGCGAGGATTTGCAAATGATGAACTGAAAGTTGTTGTTGCAAATATGAGCTCTATATACATAAAATGAACAAAATAAAAATGATTTCCTGTTTACAACCCAAGCAGCAAGCAGATGTGAGCTTGAAGCATATATGGAAGCAACTGCAAATCAAGGTCAGTACATTAGGTCTAGAAACAAAAATCATTTATAAGATACAGGTACCTTTTTGTCTACAAATTATTCCCAGAGTATAATCATGCCACAAAATATAAATTTAACTGAGGGCTGCCGAACAAAACCAAACCAGGATGCAACAAAACACAAGAGGAGGTGAGGTACTGACATTGGCTTTACAAGCAGTTTAAAAGCTCTCTATTGTCGTGAGAATGTGACGTATTGTGTGACAAGCCAAATTATAATTTAGAGATCTTGAAATGCATTTAAAGATATCTTAAATTGAATTGCAGATATCTCTAACTTGATTTCATGATATCTCAAACTCATTCTCAAATTCGAGATATCTTAAAATTGAATTTGAGAGATCTCAAACTGATGTCCTGTCTAGTTTGAACATGTGAAAATTCTCTTTTGAATGGATTTCTGGCCCATTTCAAGATATCTCAAACTAGACAGGAAGTCAATGTGATATCTCAAATTAAATTTGATATATCTTAAACAGGACAAGAAACCATTTTGAGATCTCAAATTAAATTTGAGCTATCTCAAACTGGACAGGAAGTTATTTTGTGATATCTGGAATTGGATTTGAGATATCTAATATCTGATATCTGAGTATGAGATACTTTGAAATAAAGTTAGTTTGAGATCTACAATTGACGATATCTTGAAATACATTGACATCTCTAAATGATAATTTGGCTTGCCATGTAGTGTGCACATATCACACACATTCCTCACATCCCTATAGAAAGTACAAGGCCAAAAAATGGTACAGCTAAAAAGGGTGGGTAAATCGCATTCTCATGCAAAAAGTAATGCAAATTGACCAAAAATTAAGGATTTACATGAGAGCGAGTTTGAAAGCCATACCATATGTTCACGACAGTTCGGCAGTGATGATACCATTTGTGACCATAGCAACTCTCTGCTATAACTAAACCCTGTATCAAACAATTCTTTACTAACAACTGCGATCTGCTGAAAGTAGCCCTAGCAAACTACTTTGACCAAATTGAAATAATAATAATAATCCCTTTGCAAAGCATAGAAAGATATTTTTTATTCTTTTGTCATTTTGATAGTTAGTTTGTACAGTAAAATGTATATTAAATTAGCATCACTGGGAATTTGTGCCAGTGGTCTCCTATAGTATTACTGTGGGCTACTGACATCAGCACTAGGCTTTAGTGAATATATATAGAGCTGAAATAAAATATCTTCAAACTAAGTCAGGCTGTTCCACATGCTCTCCCCCCACCACAGGCAATTCCTGATTTTCTAGGATGTAGATCTGTTGGCTTCAACATTGTTTGTAGTTGTTAATTGTTAATATTCGGCTACAGAACTGCGCTACTTGCTACATTTTGAAATTATCTTCAAAAAATATGCATGCAGTTACAGGAACTGTCCTTGTTGACTTGGATGGATCACATAGATCCTGGTGCGTTAGTGTCCTGGACGGACCAAATAGCTCCTGGTGCGTTAGTGGCCTGGACGGACCACACAGCTCCTGGTGCATTGCTCAAGCAGAAACAGGCGTGTGTTAAAGGTTACTGTAATTTAGGTCACTGTAGCACTTCTGTTATACAAGATTGGAACTACAGGTGTGATACCCAACAGTTTTTGGGCAGTCAGTGTACAGTGTCTTCCGATGCTTGTCCTGTCGTGTGCTGTACTAACATTGAAAACCAGGATTATTTTGTGCGCCTAGAAAAGATATTGAAATCCTAGGGCAGGTGGCAGGCAATATATCTGTTGAACATTCAGACTGCTGTTGCAACATCTAACTTTCCTTACTGTGTGATGTCAATCATATGTTGCAATGGGCCTTATCGGTACAATTCTTCAATAAGGACATGGTGCTTTACCCTGTTGAGCTCAAAAGGTCAGAATGAGCAGATCCATTCTTCTTTTCCATTCTCTTGACTGTTACTAATCACTTAAAAATCAACACACAGTACTCAAAGTGCTACAGATTTTTTTTTTCAACACAAAATCATCTCCTATGTTTCCTGCTGTTTGAAGGCTTGACTGTGTCCCTGCCAGTGTTCACTTGTCTCTTACTTATGAGCTCCCCTTTGATAATGTGTACTCAAAATATTTTAAAGCAAGTGCAAATGTGAATTTTCAATGAGGAATAACAATTTTACTAGTAGAAAATAAAATAAGAAACCACTTAAAACAAACGGGTCTCTAGATACGTTACAGAACACTCTGCAAAGACTACAAGAAACACGTTTTGTTACCTTTGCTGTGCCCAGTGTTATTTAACAGTACATTATTGTTGTTGCTGACTCTCTTTACATTTTTAAATCAAACATCATGGGTCAAATCAACTGCAAGAGGAATAAACATGTCTTCAAATGATTGCAGTGCATCTAGATCATGCGCCTACTGGTACCTGAAACAATGCCGGTTTTCTGTTCCTACAAAACTCCACTCATTTCAAGCAGTATTAGCATTGCTGCAGGAGGTAGCATGAACTGAATACATTGCGATGTTTAGATGATAACATCTCTTTCTTTACAAATGTTCCAGAGTAAAATTGAAAAAAAAGGAATTCCCTAGTTTATTTGTGAATAAAACACATTTTCAGGAATATGTTGATAGAAACCCTGCTGCGATCTAGGGAACACGGATACAGCAAGGGTAATGTAATGGGTAACGTTCTGCTGGGGGTTCTAGAACACTTTAAAACTAGGTACACAGAGGCAGTCTCTACTCTGTCCCCTTAATCAGGGAAATGCAATCATTTATCTGCTCCTTCCTGCAACCAAATAGTTTCTAGTTTGTCCAGACTGTTTTAGTCCAAACAGGCCCATGGTTTAAGTTTAAGAATTATAATAAAACCAAAGAAGCAAGATTTCAAATTTAGTCTGTTTGCTCTTTTTTTTCATATATACTATGTTACTAAAGGCATAACCTGCTGTTCATACCAACAGACTTAATTCTTCACTTCAATGATGTTTGATATGCTGGCAAAATCAAATGCATGAAGGTGGCTAACATATTATGCAAATCAGAACCCCAGTATGGTTTTAGAAGACATGAAAATAAAGGCTAATGTTTTATGTCTAAAAAAAAAGTAAAGCTTAAATTTCACAACTTTCAACAAAAAAATACCAAGGTTATAAAAAAAAATACATAAAAATGTAAAATCAGTTAAAAATTGTTTTTATATTCAAAATCCTTTCTGAAATGCTGCTTTGTGGCTGCAGATCGAGATACAGGCCAGTAGCAAGGTTAGTGAGAACACATTATACTGATGCCCTGGGGGGAGTCTCATAATGGAATATACAACAAAATAATACATCTGTAGCTGGATTTCTGCCTTTGCCTTGTGAAAATATATTATTCAGTCATATCACCTCATCCATTACTATTTGATTACAACATAATACCTTTCATTCAGAGCTAATTAACCTTTCAGACAATTTCTGACCTTAAATCTCACTGTGCTGGTGCACTGGCCACTGATAAAGGTAAAAAACAATCCCATTAGCATAGAGAAACACCAGCAGCATTCAACAAGCGAGCAATACGATAATCAACTTTCTGTATGGCTTGACTTGCATGCAAGCTTAAAGGTAATCCATTAAATTAAAAGAAGGAAGCATGTAGACTATTATAATATAATTTATGTGAGGCTTCCATATCTGGTAAATAAGCTTTGATTATTTTTCTTTTAAACAACAAACCTAATTATCTGCATTATATTTTGTCACCATAAAAGTTGTAATTATATATATATATATATACACACACACACACACACACACAACTATGTATACACATTGTTCACTCTTTATAACGCTATAATGGGGAGCCATATGTACAAGACCATGCTATTTGTGTTCTGCCTCATAACGAGTATAAAATGGCTACTGTAATGGCATGGAGCCACAAACTTATCATGTTATAACCAATTCTGCACTGTAACGAGGCGCTATAACGGGTGAGCACTGTATGTGTATAATTGACTAATTCAAAGATGACCTATTGTAGTATGAATAATCATCATTGCCTGTCTATCATCTTCACACAAACTGCAACCAGGCGATGGGTTTAAGAAGCAATCTACGCTGGATAGTTTTTTCAAGAGAAAGGACATGTAATTACTGTAATCAGCATGTATGTATACATTCTTTCCTTTTTCATTTCTTTACTGTTTTTTTTTTTAAACATAACACAGGGGGGATTAGTGTTGGTGTAATTTATAAGTAAAACGGGGTTTGTTTTGTGTGCTTTTTGAAGTTGTTATGTCTGATCAAATGATTGTTTACAGACGGGCGCTCGATAGAGACTTGCTGTCTGCCTGTCTTGCATGTGCACCATTGTTGGTAGCATAACATGACCCATTTGTTTACTTTCTGTTTTGTGTTTAATAAATCATGTGTGCCTGTGCCGGCATTTCAACTCCAACTCCTCTGTCTTGCAATGCGGTTACCCACACATGTGACATGAGTACCTTGTCACAATACCATTTAAATATTGATCAATGTGAAGGAATCTTCATAAAAGTACTATATATTGATGTTCAATTCATATTTGGCGTTTTGTCATTATTCTGATACAGAAAAATGCCAAACCCTATTATAATGAGTACCCTTATATAACGAACATTTCTCCAGGTCCCAGGAAGGTTCGTTATACTGAAGTTAGCCTTATATATATAGTCAAAAGTTTACATATCCCAATGCAAATGTAGAATTGCTAGAAATTTCTCCAAAACAAAGAATTTTAGGAAAAATCTTTTGTAGCAAAAGTTTTGCTTTGGTGGATGAGGAAAAAAGTTACTAGAAATAGATGTCTACAAATTTCAATATGACAATGCAGAACCACATTCTAGAAAAGTCTAGAAAAAGCTGGATTGGAGGGGAACATTCGTAGAGCGAATAGAGGGTTAGGCATAGGATGATTGCTGTCACTACTAATTAGTCAATATGGGAAAAAGTAAAGAGCTGTCTGAAGACCTTAGGCAGAAATGTATTTATTTTCATAAAGCTTATTTCAAGCACTTTTAAGAAGGTTTCCCAAAGGGTCAGTCATAACAGTACGGTTTCCACCCGATCAGGGCATTCCAGATTTACTGGACTGACTACCTGTAAAAGCAACGATATACATATAGTATAGTATTATGATTTATAAATACTGTAACTATAAATTATTTTACTCATCCTGTTCCGTCCTTACCTTTTAATACTACATCACACGCCAAGCATACAAAAACCCCAGCAAAATCTATTTTTAAAATCAACACCTATGCTGCCAGTCCACTCCAAATGAATGAATATGACCTGTCAGAAACTCTGTATTGATGAATGAAGAACAAGAACTGCATAACATTCTGGTCCCTTGATCCACTACAGACTCCTAGAGACAAAACTTGGCAACAGGAGTCTTCCCACAAAGATCCAGTAACACTGAACACAAGCATATCCATCCTGTTAGATCACAGGGCCCAAGGTTCTGCCACTAGACAGGAAAAAACCAAAACGCAGTAAAGCGCAATAAAAAAAAAAAAAAAAAAAGGAAACTAAAGTCCTCACCTTTCACGCTTCCCAGCCGTGAGGTTATAGAGATGATTTTGCTGCTTCGTCTCCACAGGCCTTTATTGTAGCTGAAATAAATGAACAGAGTTTAAAGATTTTAGCTGCTGTCAGGCTCAAGTTTGCTAAACATCAACATTAAATAAATAAAGACTTTGACAGAATAAAAAAAAAGACAGTGTTGGGCAATCTGAGGTCCCCATCTATCTTAAACAACCGGACACTGCTCTCTCGTTGTTTTCTAGGTCAGCTGTTCTGTTACAAAGTATGGCTGAGACATGACACTAATTAATGACATCTGCTTACCAATTATCACTTCTTATGGACACTTGAGTCCAACTCTTCCAGTAGAATTTTAGTGGATTACTCGAGACAAACAAAGGTAAATAAACAAATTAAAAAACATTATTTCTTTATTTACCTCTGGTCTCAGGATTTAATGACTTTATTGAGTTCCACTATTACCTCTAACACACCACGTCAATGCTATAATCCCCTTAGTTATAACCATATTTATACTTAAATATAAAAATGCAGGTGACTTCTGATATCTGTTTTCTTTCTCCCATTTGGTCCTTTACAATTATTTATACTTTACTGCCGCATAATCCCCCACATAGTATGTCCTTAGCCTCTTCTGGGCAGGCTGGTTTGATGTTAATCCAGGCCGGAAGGCAGTACAGAGGACACATAGAACACAACTTTCAACTCTCCTTGCTGTTGAGAGATATTCAACAGATAACTTGAATCCATTTTTTT
This sequence comes from Polyodon spathula, assembly GCF_017654505.1. Classification (NCBI taxonomy): domain Eukaryota; kingdom Metazoa; phylum Chordata; class Actinopteri; order Acipenseriformes; family Polyodontidae; genus Polyodon; species Polyodon spathula. Next base: position 17,250,422 of record NC_054536.1, read on the forward strand.
TTTTTTTTGTACTGCTGACAATGCGCAGTGCCTGTACACAACATCTGTTCACTAGATGGTACTAAAAAGACAATCTGACAGCTGGAGCTGCTCCTGAATTGTGGTCAAAGTCCATTAATACTTAGCAAAAACTGAACTGAAAAGAATATTTGCAAATTTGCCATAAGAACCATTCAGAACAGTTGGAAACAGAATAAACAGGTAAGAGGAAAACAACAACAACAAAAAAACATATATGAAGATGTTATTTTAAAGCTGTTTAAACTTTAAGATATAAAAAGAGATGAAATAACACACTTATCTTCTGCTGCATGCTACATGTATGTCTGTGCAGCAGTGTGTCTTAGTTCTTTGAATTAGAGCATGCATAAGTTGTGATGGACAGGTGGGGGAACATAAAGATGCTTTAAAAAACTGCATTTTACGCTAAAGAAAGGAAGTATTTTTGGTTGAGGGCATCCTTCACCTAAGAACACTTCAATGTGAAAACAAGTCAGTAACATACCGCCCCCATAACAATAACCAATTTACCAGCAATTTATGGCAAATGTTTCCAAGTTTTCATAACCAGATAAGCATCTATTGCTAAAGAACAGCATCCCCCCCCATGTATCCCTTCAATTGATCTCAACCAAGTTTTGATACTTGTCATAATTAAGTTACATCATAGTATGATAACAGCATACATACGTAGTGTTATGAGTCTTGTGGTGTACATATGGCACACAGATTATATGCATCCCTGAATAATAAGGTGCCTACTGCTGTGCACTGCTTTTTATTCAATTTGAATGTGGGGTGATGAGAACAACATGAGAATGAGAGACTGCAGAATTTAAACAATGTAATTCTTTCTCTTTTAAGGCATTGCTGGAAAACACATTTCAATAATAATTACTTATAATTCAATTTGTTTAATATATTTAGCCATTTATAAGTAGACCATCACACTTCTGAGGGTCCAGTTTTCCATTAGTGTTTGCTGATCATGAAGTTGATACTACATTTAACATTTTTTTGTGTTCAAAGTTATGTAAAAATGAACAACAGAATTGTATTTTTACTAAAGTACTGATTCTAAATGATGGAACAGATCCAGTGTGCAAAGGCCATAGGCTTTAATATTTTCAAGAACTTGTAAAATAAATAAATAAATAAATTATATATATAAAATGCTGCTTGAAAGTATGTGAACTAGAATACCTATGGCATTTCCCCCTGGGATCACACTTAGCTAAATTGACCTCACTTTCCCATTTTATTTGTTTTCCATGTTTAAGACAATTTTCCAACCACAAAACACAACATATGTAATATTAGTAAAAGGTACAACTTTAAAAAATAATAATTTACAGTTTTGTCTATAACTTTGTACTAATCTAAAGAACAGCTTTATAAACCTATATAAGCCTATGTAGCATATTGGGTATTTTGTAACAATTGTAAGTATCCCTTGATAAGAGCGCCTGTTAATAAATAAATAAATAAACAAACAAACAAACAAACAAATAACATTAGCCAATAAACTGTTGATTTTAGAAACAGTTTTTAATTATTTTTTTTTACCTGTATGCCCCAAGTGTGTTTTGGCATTAAACAAAAAAAAAGTGTTGCAGTGCTTCTATAGAAAATCATGGCTCTTTGTTTAAAATAAAGCTTTATGAGGGGATGAAATAGCAATACAAGGACTATTATGTTTTAAAATTGAGACTGAAAATATAAGCTATTACTGTAATGTTGAGGTGATTTTGCAGCAATTTGATTGCCTACAAAGAAATTATTTTAAGATGGAAATTAGATAACTTCTATCAGTTGATGTTTGCTGGCTATTACAATAGGATTTGGTATGGAATACTTTTAGATTTCATTTTAAAAAGAGTATTGTTGATTTGTAGGGATGTAGTTTCCATTCTTGCAAATAAGTAATCAAACCAGATAAGAGAGGTCTTTAAAAAAGTCTCTGCACATAGTTATCTATTGGTAGAGAAGAAAATGCTGTGTGTTATCAATTTACATATTACTTGTATACCTATATCTTTTAAATGCATTTCACAAAACAGTCACTTCACGCTTTATGATAAATCATCCTTTGATCTCTGTATAGAAGTCTAGTTAAAGTTATGCGGAAATTAAAAAATGAATACTGTGGCCAATTCAGGTCACCTCACTGCAAAAATACATTCCTGCACTTGAGAAGGTATATAGAACTAGACTTTTCCCTTGACTTGGCATGAGCTAGGAGGACATCTCTTTGATCTAGAAAAAAAGGTAATTTAAAAAAAGGAAGGTAGATGCCACTTTTTTTTCTATGGAGTAAGAACAGATTAAAACAATTAGATCATAACCGAAGAAAAAAGAGACAAGGTTCAGTGGGTGAAACAGCCTCTTCTAATATTTCTGTTACCTAATCACTATACAATACAGTATATTGTTTTTACTGTTTACAGTCATTGTTTGGAGACTGGACATGGGAGCACCATGCAGAGAGATGTTCGAGTAGTTGCAGTCTGTATCATGTTTGTGACAAACTCAAATATTTAGTTAAATGTGACTGCAGAAGAGAGGGGAAAAAAAATACCCATTAAAAATAACTAGGCCGGTACTCAATATCATCTGATCCAATGATTGTGAAGGAAGTGATGTCATTCATGACGGCCTTTGAAATGGACGGGAGTTTAAACAGAAGTTTGCTGACATTAATCTCCAAAACTTGACTTTACTTATATGTTTTTTTTTTAAAGTTCGAGTATTCTCAAAATATCATTGATATTATTGTATGTAACAGCAGTGCATTCAGCTGCAAAAAGGTTGACAACTAAAATTAACAAGTGTAATAGATCACCGACATACGTACCATCAAAGTATAAAAGCACCTTACACACAAAACCAACCTCTATCTAACAAGTACAAATACATAATGGTAAAATAGTTACAGCGTACTCTTTATGTACCAGTGCATTTTATTACTTAAAAAAAAGATATTAAATGTTTTCATTATACCAAAATGTACCCATGCATTATCAATGTTATTGGTGCCAAAGGCTGTTCCTGTCTGAGGGAAAAAAAAAAATGTTATTGGCAGATAACCGTATAAGGTTGACTTGTTCAAACGTAACGAAATACTGTACTCTTTTTCTTGGTTGCTTGCGTTACTGTAATGAAAAAAAAATCGCCAGACTGTTCACACATGCATTGTGTATTCAGTCTAGCCAGTGCCAGAAGAAATAACAGCATAAGTCATTTTCAGGGTAAACTCCTGGACTTCACTCCTGGACATTGCTTGGCATAGACTCTGTATAAAAATATATATTGTTATTTATGGCATGACAAAATGACTCAGCCAAGAGGTTACAAACTGAGACAGGAGCCCCTGGAGATTCCTGCAAGAAATTCTGAAGGAAATTAGTATCTAGTGTCCTTTGTTTATCACACCAATGTGCCAGACTTACAGCGCTGACAGGTTAACTGCGCCTTTTCTCCAACAGATTACCTGCAGTTTTTGATGCATCTGACAACATGAGTTTAAGGTTGTAAGCCTGTTCTAGAACCCCACAGATTCTACAATGGATCGTGCAAGAAACAAACTCAAAACTTAAAAACATGCTTCACAAGGAACCAGTTTGCAATATAAAGTGCACCTCTTTTGGAATATGTTGTATTCTGTATCAGGAAGTAACAGCAAGTGTGTTCCGCAAGCCTCTGAAGGAAGCATGTCATGCTTGCATGCTTGTATGTGGAATCATGTTATTTAAATGCAGGTTCAGGCAAAGCAATAAGGAAAACTATGTTTTATGGTTTTGTAAGTTCCGTCATTGCTAGATGGCATCGCAGCTCACATATTGTGGTTTTGCGGGACATGGCTCAGAAACTTTTTTTTTTCTAACAAATTTAACAAACTCAATACAGATTTTTCATGTTGTCCTAATACTAAAATTATAAAACTTTAAAATAGATGCCAACAAAAAGGTGTCTGACAAGCCCATACCATCATTTGAAAAATCTTGATAAGGTAATACATCTTAGTGCAGTGTACAACAACAAAATGAGATGTTCAAAGAGATGGTTAAAAGAAAAATAAAAGTTGCACTAATGCAATTATTTTGTTAGAACCTAAACGACTGCACTGGCCAAGCTAAACAAGTTAGTTTGGAATGTTTGAACAACGTTTGGAACCTTGACACTTTTTGGAATGGAGATCCTGAGTTTTGGAACCATACCCTTTCTTTCTCCCTGAGAAGAGAGTCTTGCTCTATGCCCAACAACAAGGGTTAAGACCTTGTGCATAAATACTACAAAAAGAAAAATCAGCTCTGTATCGCACTGGAAGTCAGTGAAGGGATAAAGGCATTAGACAAAATGTAGATCTACTTGACAAAATGTCATAGTTTTACCTTGAAAGTAATTTGGGCAAAACATGGGCAATGCAGAATCTAGCTCTTTCTTTAAGCTGCAGCCCACTCAGAAACTTATTTGGTAGACCAATAAAAAGAATAAAAAGACCATTGCAGTAATCTGTCTGCATCAAAACTAAAACAGAAACCAGCCTCTCATTCCAAAAGTGAAAAAAAACTAAAACTAAAAAAAAAAAGGCATTCCTTAATAATTTACGAAGGCAAACTTTCCTTTTTCTTGTAAATTCATAAACCTGGATTGTTAAGTTTCTGTTTATTTTATACCAAGTTAAATTAAGGAGATTGTAGCTAACAAAATAATGACAAACATTTCCCACACCATGCACATCCATTCATTACATAGGTCTCAAATGTGTAGTTTTGAAAGAAAAATATTTTAGCAAACATATATTTTAATTTTAAAACATGATATCTGGTACTACACTAAGGCAAATAAATCTCTATTCCCAGGCCTTGCTTTCAAATGGTCTTGCACTTTCGTGGTCATTTCCTATCAGCGACTATTGAACTGCTGGACTGACATGCTTTGCAGTAAAATGCTTGACCCCGAAGACTTCGCTGAGGTGAAATTCCCTGGGAAGTGTATTCGTAACAGATTTCCTGGAGGACAAAGCAACCAAACTGATAACTATTTTTTTGTGTAGTGAAAGATGTCATGTTTTAAAATAAAAATCATATGTTTCTTTAGAAGCTGCACACAAGCCATCTATATCATTGAACAATCACTGTAATTATTATTTGTCATTATTGACACAATTCTGAAAACAGAACTAAAATGGTTAGAATTAGGATCAAGGAAGGATCTCAAACCAATGTACCTCAACCATGCCCTGAAGGGAAAATGCTCTCACAGTAGATAGCCAAGAATTTCTGCCTCAATACAGTATCTTCTCGATTACTTCAAGGCTAAATACCTAATAAGGTGTCAAACCAGGGCAACAGTAGTGCAACATTTTTAAATTCTGTGCTACAACCAGCGGAACTAATTTCCTTATGCCTATAAACACCAGCAACTTAAACCATACATAGGCCCTTCTGTCAATACTCAACCTGAGCCAGTTTCAAATCAGCAAAGCCAACGTTAAAGTCTCAAATGCCTAGTTTCACAGACCCTAGTCAGCACTAATCTTGGACTACCTTAACTAAGGTAACCCTAATCCATGCTATTTGGGGTGTGTGAAATCAGCCTTGACACACTAGACATATTTTTTCAAGCAACATTAGAAGAGCAAACGAAACAAACCCTGAGCTTTTGAAATCTTCCTTTTACATTAATCACTGATATTTAGGAAGCAGGCTACTCTGATTAACTGCCTTCGATTAAAACTTCTGCTGCAAGAACATCTTACAACGGATGACCCTGTAAATTTACACTCTGCAAACCCCAGGGCTCCACACATCATTTTAGCCAGAAGTTTAATCGGCCCGATTTGTGTTTTACTGCTGGTAACTATTGATGAGCTCAACCTTGCTCTGCAGTTTTAATGAATGTTAGCGGGGAAAGGAAAAGAAGTCTGGCAGCTGCAGTAAATTAAATGTGTGACTGGTCAACGTGCAGCATTAAAAGTTAATTATTCTGATAATGATTGGACTGTGCTTTTACTACAGGTGGTATATTAGCATAACAGATTGTGCAAATTATAACGCTGAGAATAAGAACAAAGAACCATTTTCTGTTCCAGCCTCCACAGTAATTTATACAGACAACAGGCCCAAGACAGCTAAACTACAGTATGCATGTGTTTTACATTATACAAACATGTATGCTTGTATACACTCTGATCTGAACTGCAGAACCCCAAGGTCACTGACAGCCTTCTGGTCAATCATTATCTTTAGTGGCTTCTGAGCTCCAAGTCCACATGCTTGACATTAATCTTGTTCTTCTTTCCTACCTGGAGGATCCAACCTTGACTGCTTCTGGTAGGTGTCTGCTTTCTCAAGAACCTACTTCTTTATGAAAATGCTCATTGGGCTTGTCAGGAGATCCTTCAAGCATTGCCCCAAGAATGGATCCATAGCAGCATAAAAATCAATGAAAGCAGTGAGCACTCAACAAGCAGTACCAGAAAACCAAGTTCAGATGTCACCTCTAAAGCACCTATAACCAAGACAACAAAAACTAAAACAATACAACAGAAGAATACTACTAGTGAGGTAGAGAAGGAAATGTGACATCAGAGCAAATTCTCTAAATATAGCCAAGAAGTCTACCATCCCTTTAAAAAAAAAGCCTGGAAAGAAAGCACCTTATGTTCAACAGCAAAGAAGCAGAACCAAGGCAATCTTTTTCATTGGACAGTTGGTTGAAAAAGGTAGTACCCCATAATAGAGTTTGTAATGGAACTCCTGGCAAAATACCACGTACTGAACTGTACAAACTGGAGTGAATGTCCACTGTATCTGGAGATGAATCAATTCCTAGTTGAACATATTCCATAGAATTCATTTGATGACCTTTTTTTTTTTTTTAGTGACAAATTAGTATGTCAGTATATTTTTATGTTCTGTTCATGTTCACAATTGGACACCATTCAATGGTATAATTCACACATTATGCTTACAGGGGTCATGCACATATCAAATTGATACGTGCATACATGGTGCCCTGTTAGTTTTTTTTTCCAGTTCTGTTCTACAGGAAAAAAAAATGGGTATTCTCTCTTCTTCAGAGCATTACTAAAAAATATGATACGTATGGACAGTATTGTGTCTGAGTTTTACCAAAGTGAATTTCCTAACTACTGTGATGAGTTTTTATTGTTCTATTTGTCAATTTGTTGTAGTGTAGCTATTCCTTATTGACTATAATATAAAGAAAGACTAAGTTAAGTTTTCTCTATTCACAAGTGTCCATCCACTTTTACTTTATTTGTAGGTATGCCATATAGTATAATCTTGAGCAATCATTTGCTAAGCACCCTGACCTCCAACTAACAATTTACCCCTAGATCTTGTTGGGTATCTTTTTAGCCTCTGGACCCTCAAATATTTTCAGTCCTGGAAATTAGGAGGTGCTAACACCCATGCAGACAGTAAATGATGGAAACAAATTATCGATGCAGTAACGTTCGCATTGCAAAAGATGCGTTTCCTAGCTACACTGCAGAAAAAGAAAGCTTTAGAAAGTTGTTAAATGATCGACAAGAAATACCAACTCCCAAGTCACAAGTATTTTTCACCAACAGCTTTGCCAACATTGTACAATGACTGTCATGGCGAGTAGCTGAAGAGTTAACCCGTATATCTTTTTTTTCCCCAAATACCGCTGACCATTGAGTCATACGTTAGCCTAACTAAATTCCATTGATTCAGATTGGAATTTATGCAGCAAGTGCTTGCAAATTACATTCTTTCCTGAAGACCACACTGGTGAAGTAATATCACACAAGGTTCGCAAGAAGGTCTGTCAGCCTAGGGCCTAAGAGAAGAGAAACAAATCTGCATCACTACAGACAACTGATCAAACGTTGTCAAAGCTACAGAACTAAATGTGTAACCTAGACTTCAATGTTTTGGACACAGGCTTCACCTTGCTATTGTTAAGTCTTTTATTTTATTTATATTAACAACGTACTTCTCTTGGTGTTATTTAGTCAATTTTTTTTTTTTAATATTGAATATTAAACTATATTTACATACCCAACGTTTCTGTTGTTTTATATTAATAAACATACTTTCTGTATCCTTGGCGATATGATAAAATATTTCTCAGTCTGTTCATGGCCTTAATACATGGAAACTAATAGAAAAGAAAGTATGTTATGTTTGTAAATGATTTAAATGTACAGAATTAGGAGAGTTTGGGATTGTAATATATAAAAGCAGCTTTTAAAAGTGCTTCTACGTTAAGAATCTAGTTCTGCATCAGGCTATTAGATATTATTAGCAGGTTAAAAAAAAAAAAAAAAAACTACTGTCAACCCTCTTTATACCAGCAGGTAAGAGCCATGGGCAAAAACAAGCAATAAGCAAGGATGGCGTTATAGAGAGGGTCCAAAAACAAAACGAAAAAAAAAACCACACACTCACACACACAACCTTCTATGTTTCAAATAAATTCAAACGTTATACAATTACATCATCTCCAGGCCATTTTAATAAAACTTTTTATTTATTTATTTATTTTAAACTAGAGTACTAGTTATTAATACAACAAGGGGTCTACTAGTGATGTTTTATCACATGTTCCCATCTGTATGAATACATGGTTACTTTTGAAGAACAGTTAATACTTTAATAATACTGCTGTTTACAAAACTTTAGTTTAAGTCAGCCTTCGTTTGTGCAAAACTTGGACGTGAACAAACAAACCTCTTACCGTATTTTTCAGTTATTTTTAATATTTACTGTAGTTTTATAAAGTCACTAATTTTAGACTGTGTCAAGCCTTTTTCAGGTTAAATAAATCAACCCATTGCATCACGGTAAGCCATTTGTTTTTATCCATTAGAATGTGTATAATTGTCCTTCGATTAACAGTATATGCCTCATTTAGGCAAGAAAACAGTTCCGATGTCTTCCTGACTTGCTTTCTTATTTTCAGATGCATACATGCAGATTTTTTTTTTGTTTTGCTTTGGTGTTAAATGTAGGGTCGACTCGTCATGCTGTACTTCCTGTTTTGCTTTGGGAGTGGGAGTGTTGATGACATTGGTTTGAACGTTCAGTTAACAATGAACTAGGAAAGCAAGTCAAAGATTAACTGCATAACTTAGTTGTTTTAATTGGCCGTCATTATTTTGCTGACGCTATAATGAGGGAAACTACAAAGCTAATATTTACGTTTGCTTGGCTTGGGAAGTTGGCGGATGGTGGACAGCGGGATGGCGATATAACGGGTAAACATAGAACTGTTTTTATATTGGTGACATTTGTTCAGAGAGAATAGCTGGCGGTATGCAAGGGTGGCATTATAAAGGGGGGCGGTATAACGCGGGACAACTGTAAATACAGTAAAGAAAGGTACAGTTTTGCATAAATTATTTGCAAATAATAATAATAATAATAATAATAATAATAACTTGGCTAATGAATTAACTATTACAATCCCTTATAAAAAGTAGCAATATTTTTGGCTTGAGTAGAAATTAAATGCAGGAGGGAATTGCATCTCTAATTTTATTATTACTTTACATAATGGGATAAAAGGAATATTAAAGTGTCCATTTATTTTAAAAGCTGAAAGTACTGTACTAGCTGGTTGTCATTTGTTTTATCTTTCTCTTACATACAGCAGCATATGCTTTCTGGTGACATTAAGTAAAACTTGGCGAGATCACAGGTTTATATTTTTATATCAATTATTCCTTACATTTGTGTTTTTTTCATTTTTTTTTTTTAAAGAAAATGGCATGAAAGGGGATAAGCACATTGACCGTGCCATTGGAGTGTGTAGGAGGTTGTTGAGTGCTTTCTCTTACAGCTGGAAGAAAAGAAAAGCTCTGAATTTGGCACAAGCTGAGCTCAATCTACCTCAGCAGATAATAACAAAAACACCTACTCGCTGGGGATCACGTCAGCAAATGATTCACAGGGTGCTGGAACAGGAAAAAGCAATCACACAAGTCCTAGCTGCAGATAGAAAAACTAGGCACTTAGTACAGCATGGCAGGACACTGATGTGCTTGATTCATTACATAAGTCTTGAAGAACATTAGTGGATTTCACAGATTCCGTCAGGTGAAAACTGTCAGTGTCTCCTTCCTCAAACCTGTTTTGCATAACAATATTGTGGCCTTTGAGGAAGATGAGACTGAATTCACAAAGTCAATCAAAAGAGAAGATTCTGAGTTACTTGAATGAGAAGTATTCCAAGTCACACACCCAAGATCTACTTGATATTTCATCTTTAATCAACCCTAGATTCAAAGCGCAGTACATCAGTACGGACAAGGCTGCATCAATCAAAGCAAGAGCAGTGTCAGAGGAGGAATCTCTGCTAGAGCAGGAAAAGAGCTTCACTGGCACAGCCAGTCACACTGAAATAGAATCTCAGGGAGTAGGAGACGCAGCACATAAAGGGGCACCTGATAACAAACTTAAGATGACCTTGGGCAGCTTTTAAGTCAAGCACATCACAAGCTACTAATGCCTCCATAGTTCTTGAAAAAGGCAAATTATTACTTGAAGTAAATCACTACATGCATACTCCTGTGGCTGACGTTGAATCAGATCCAATGATCTGGTAGAAAGCTCAACTGATTAATTTACCTAGACTAAGCAAACTTGTAATGAAGTATCTGTGCATACCAGTAACAATTTCTCCATCTGAGAGGGCTTTCAGTATCTGTGGTAACACTGTTACTTGCAAACGTACAAAACTAAAACCTGACGCAGTTGACCAACTTGTGTTTTTGGCAAAAAAAAATTGTAGAGGGGGGAGCATAACTACAACCGGGATAGCTAAGGTAATGAGACCTCTCCCTCCTGTCAGGCATGGGCTGTGTAGCTCGCCTTTTTTGGTATAGTCTTTGTTGTCAGGGAGGGAGTTCTTAAAATGCAAAACTCCAATGTAAATTGTTTTTATACTCAGGGCAAGCCTGAATCAGGGCTTGTTAATTGAAGTTACAGTAATTATCACTCGGTCCTGGGGACCCCCTGTGTCTGCTGGTTGTCATTCCAACCGAGCTCTCAATTAGTTAACTATACCATTAATTGAACTAATAATTTGTTTGATTTGTTTGAAAATAAAAACATTTACCTAATTTTGCTTGGCAGGTGCTGTTTTGTTCATTCTCAAGTATTCACATCTCTGGGTTTGTGAAACCAGCAGTTAAAGTTCACTTACTATTTGGTGTACATTCTTTTGGGGGTAGTGAGGCCTGGCTCCCCGCAGAACCCTGCACTCGTGTTACAAACAAAGAAGTGCCGTGCATCTCATGTACAAGAAAGAGAAACAAACAAGACAGAAAAGTGGGTTAGTGAAATTAGGCTATGTGATTTATACATGCCGTTCAGTTGAGAGGAAAACCCCCCTTTCATTAGGAGGAAACCTCTTGTTGTCTAGACGGTCAGATAGCCCTCACTCCGCGCATACTAACTATGCTTTGGTGGGCAGCAGTAATGTTGGAAATGATGAATGAATGTAGCCCGCTACTGCTGATGATTTACATTACCTTTAGCTGCTGAAGTGGCTGCTCTGAACCTGAAAGAGTGGGGGGTAATAGAATTGAGGCTGTAGCCCTGCTCTAGAGATGGTGGAGGCTAGACGGGATGAGAACCAGTAACTGGTTACTACTGAGCATGAACTGTCATTGAATAGAGGATCCGATATGAGAAAAAGTTTATTCCTGAGAAATGTACATTACTTACCATGGATGTATATGGGCATAATGGAAAGTTGAGTTTAGAAAGTTGGATGAATTGACATTGACGCAGCTGATCCGTTTTGGAGGTGCGAAGGATGGTGATAAAGTGGGAGTTGGGTACTAGAAAAATACTGCTGGAACAGATGCAGAGGGAAGGGAAGCTGGAGACTGATGGAACAGTAGATTCGGCACATCTCTTGAATCCGAAGAAGGCGGTAAGGCATATAGTTTCCATCAGTAGATCTTCTAAAGGAGAAAAACAACCTTTTTGGAGGATCAGAATCAGAAAGAGGGGGTCTGAAGATACAGGTAACCAAGACATGGAATCTGGGGCTGAAGTTTTTGCTATCCATCTAAGCTTCAGCTGTATTGCTGGGATTGATAATAGGATCGGAGACAAACTGACATGAGGCGATAGTGGTATTGGATGCCAGAGATGTACTGTATGTCTTAATGGTTGCTGGTGAGAGGCTTAAGGAGTCTTGGTCCTGGTTAAACTGAATAGACTGATTATGATTGTGGGCACAGAAGGTTGAGAAGGTACACCATGCTGTGGCATATGAAGATCTTGTGGATGTAGCCAAAGCGGCTGCCATGTAGTTTCGGGCATATTGAAGCAGGTTAGAGATTGGTGTATTTAATCGAACATCAGGTCCTTGAATTAAGGGATTTGTAGAGGTTCTGCTGCTGCTGTGGGAACAGGCTGATGGAATCTGGGAACCTGGAGACGAGAAAGAGCATCAGCTGCATTATTATGGATGCCTGGCAAGTAACAGACTTCAAAAATGAAATTGTTTGAAACAGATCCAATGAGCTGGCGGAGTAACTGCATCATGAAAGGGGAGGATGATCGGCCTTAATTGATGATACAGACTGTTGATTTGTTGCTGCTGTAGAATAAAATTGATTTTCTAGACCACTGGTAACCCCAGATATGTGCTGCTGCAACAACAGGTTAAAGCTCTAGAAGAAGCAAAGCTTAGGATGAGGATATAAATCCTGAATCTCGGAAGGCCATTCGAATCCTAGATAGCCTCCGAATCCTATAAAATAAGCATTGGTGAACAAGGATAGATCATGTGGAGCTGAGATTAGGTTGTCATACAATAAAGACAGCCCATTCCAATGGTGGAACAATGCTGCCCACATTTTTATGTCTTTCCCCGATTCATTAGAAATGATAATATAGGAAATGAGGGTTTTTACTGTAGTTGAAAAAGCTAGTAGGTGCGAAATGAATGTTCTGCCCTGAGGAATGATTTGGATAGCATAATTGAAATGGCTGAGAGAGACAGCAGATCTCATATTGATGTAGACATTTGGAAGCTATTGCTGAGTAGACAAATGCATTGCAGTTTAGCAGGAGGCAGGCTGGCTTCGAATTTTAAAAAACCCTGAGTAATGCCTAAAAACTCGGTAGAATTGAGTGGCACGATTGCTTTCCCTTCTGCCAGCTCTGAGTGTTGAAAAAAGTGATTTGAGCCTGTTAATAGCTTGAGCTGGGGATCAAAGGTGGAAATATCAGTAGAACGTCATCAAGAAGGTGAAGAAGAAATTACATATGGCAGGAATTGAGTAATATCCAGCACAAAGCCTCGGAGAGTGAGTCAAATATGTTCGGTCTGCTGCTGCTAAGAATTTACTTTGCCAGCAGATCCCAAAGAGATGGCGCAGGGAGGGGTGGATAAGCATAACTTTAAATGCATCTGAAATGTCAGCTTCTAGCTAGGATCTGTAGCCTGCCATCTTGATGCTTTTGATGGCATCGCCAATTGTGAAGTATTTAAGTGACATATCATTGAATTAATGCTGTTTGTGAATGTCCCTCGGGGGGCTGAAAGGTCGATAATCAGACTCTCTTTTCCTGACACCTTGAGAGTAGCTATGCCTACTGGATCGATTCTGTATGTGGGAAAAGGAGGAGCTGAGAATGAGCAGACCATGAATCCTTTGTCGATTTCTGTTTGAATTAAGGAGCTGGTTTATTCGAATTCGCTGGTTGTGGAGGGAACGTTACTGCAGATGAAAGATGAGGAGGGAATAGTCTATAAGCCAGTGAAAAATCCATTTTGGAGGCCATCAATGAGGTAGGAAATAAATTACCTATGTGGATGATGATGAAGGGCTTCAGCTAAGGCTGGCATGTTAATCGGGGTGGATACTTGCAGGAGAGAAGCTGAAAAGAAAGCGACTGTCATTTCCTGTTTATGGGACAAATGTGTTTTGGATGTGCATCCCTACAGAAGCTGCAGATATGGAGGTACCTGCATCCCCTGGAAAGTTTGTGCAGATCTGTCTGTTGCCTGAGAGTATTTCTCCGTGGCAGTCAAGCAGTCAGGTGGAGCAGAGCCGTGGATTGGGTTGGGAGCTGAAATTCTGGTGTTGACATGAGGTGGGGTGGTGCGCCGGTCTTGCCGGTATGAGGCTGCTTTTGGACATAGTGATCTGGAATGTGCAGTGGAGGTGCACACTCCGCATGCGTAGCCCGCAGACCACTGAAAAAACACTGTCACCTGACACTGCCGCAGGTCGTATGAGAAAGGTATTTTTGGGTGCAACTAAATATGGCCAGAAGTGGCAAAGAAGGTTTGCTGCTGCACTTCCTCAGACAACTATAAGGACTACAATGAATCAAAACACCATGTTGCTTGCTGCAGCTCCACCTACTGTTCAGAATTAACTTCTAAAAAAAAGGCCTATAAATCTTCAAAGCTGCAATTTCAATGGCACTGTTCAAATTAACATCTACAAATAGTGCTTCTTGTTTTTAATCAGTTCAATGTTTATTAAGCATGGTGGCGTGGTGGTTAGCACTGCTGCCTCACAGCTCCAGGGTCCTGGGTTCAATTCCGGCTTCAGAGGTCTGTCTGTGTGGAGCTTGCATGGTCTCCCCTGTGTTCACATGGGTTTCCTCTGGGTACTCCAGTTTCCTCCCACAGTCCAAAGACATGCTGGCTAGCTGGATTGACCTCTCTAAATGGCCCCTTAGTTGCTCTGCAATGGACTGGTATCCCGTCCAGGGTGTAGTCCTGCCTTGTGCCCTATGTCTGCCAAGTTAGGCTCCGGATCACCACAACCCTTTATAGGATTAAGAGATTACACATAATGGATGCATAATAATTAGTAACCCTTTGACTAGTGAGTTCTAAAATGTACTACCGGTCCTACAGGAGTGAGTGTTTTTTTTTGTTTTCTTCTGCATGCGCTTGATTATTACGAGTACAGTGTACAAACAAGCTGAAGCTATATGTTTGTAATGAATACTGATGAAATACAGACAAATCATCCACACGCCTTGGGTGGTTAAAGCCACTCTGCTTCCTTATTAAAGAAGAAAGAATATTTAATAGTATATTATAGTGAAAGAAATACATCTACACATTTGTTGTATTTTTTTCATGTGGTACTGCCCATTACAGTGTGTTTAGGTCCTGGATCCTTGCAACACTGGACTGGCTGAGCATGACCAGTGATTTGGCATTGTCAGGTCTTATTACTTCCCTACAGGTACACATTACTGACCAGAAAGTATTAAGTTGCATAAACATGTACAATATTGTTATTCACAGCTACAATGTTACATTAACGAAGTAAAGATATATGTCTGGGTAACATTTCACATCTTTGTTTAGATAAGTCAGGCCAGATCAACGTTGACATTCACCATCACCCTACAGCTTTGAACCTACTTCCAAATACTCTGAGTTTACATACTATCATTTTTATGTCAACATGGATCCAGACAACCATTTGCTACTGAATGTCAGCGGCTCTGTTGCCTCCCCTTTCCGGGCTTTAATACATGCTTGTTTAGCCACAGTGACAAGTTCAGGTGTCGTGTTAGTAAAAACAAGAGTGAATCAAACCGCTGTGCAATGGGAGTCTTATTTCCATCCCTGCACACTTGTATAATTTTTAACCATTCTTTGCTAAACTTCCATGAGCTAACATGTTCGCTTATGCTTTTGTAAATGATGTGAATTTGGTATTAGACATCATTCATTAACAGGTTTTATGTGGGTACTTTTTGTATTTCTGTTCTTTATAAATAATTAGCAACAGGCAAAGCCTACTTCACAGGTAGCATATTACATAAATTAATAAAATAAAGCGTTAAAAAAAACTATACAACTATACTCAAATACAAAACATGACTAGAAAGATAAAATCAACAATCCGGGTTTATTCAAAGCTGCTTAGCTACAGTATGGAGCCATGAAATATATCACAGTTAGGAATGCTTTCCCATAATAGGGAATGCTTGGTGAAAATCATTTGTTTGCACCTTGGAAGTTACAAATACAGTATAAAATGACATGTAACCTCTTTTAAAGATTCACTAAAAATATTCTATCCAGTTAAAATATATTTTAAATAGGTCTAAAATAACAAATACTGATTGGCACAATATTCTCAGCTAGGTGAATTACAAATCAATGCACATGCATGTACTGGACTGATCTGCCACTCTAGCCTTACTTAAACATTGAGATTTACACTGATAAATGATGCCTTGGAGGTTAGGTTTCAGCTTTCAGTTTGGCGCCCAAAGCTCTCAACATTGTCAGTTATGCATCTTATAACTGACCAATTAAAGAACATTGACCTCCAGGAAGGACTCTTACTGTCTGGACTGCATCCCTCAACTAACCAATGGCTTCCACTAGCAGCGACTGTTAACAAGAAAATGTCAGGGGACATTTACTTAGAAATATCACAAAATCAATACCTTTATTCCAGAGCTGGTGAAAAGTAGTCTTTGTTCAAGGGTTGATTAAGGATCACTAAACATAATTGCTGTGTACCTGGAAGAGAACAGAAAATGAGATGCAACAGTATATATATATATATATATATATATATATATATATATATATATATATATATATATATATATATATATATATATATATAATCAAATAGTGAACTGAAGCCTATCTATTATTTTTTATAATACACAGATATTAGTATCTGTAATAAAAAAGACAATAAACTGGTGTTAAGGTTTAAATTGCAAGTGAATTTAATGAATAACAACAAATTAAGTTAATATGAAATAATCTTAAATATTTTCTTTTTGATAATCTAGGAACGGCAAATTAAGCTGGTTAGATAATGAAGTCGCTGTCAGAGTCGAAGATTATTTGTGTCGCTCGTTTGTTTGGTGCTCCTGTTGGTGGAGGATGATTGTAAGTTTTCACAGATTTGTTAAAAGTGCTTAAAAACCATGAATTGTGGGTGTTGTCGAGTGACTGAACATAAGACATTTTGTGTTTGAAAGTGGTCTCGGGGTGTACAGGAGTCAATATATAATTTATTAATTTATATATATTACACAGTGTATAAATGTGTAATTGTATACAGTTACTTTACACAGACATGGTTGACAGAAACAGTATTTTTACAAACTCAAACCATAAAAGGAACAGAGAGACACAATGCAATGCACACAGGTGACTATAAACTATCACAGGTCTTTAGGTGATTGTTCCATTAGTGGTTTTTCAAAACTTAAAATAGCTACTTAACTTTTTTTATTTATTTTTTTTTAATAAAAAAACCAATATAATTTGCTATACTGTTGTGAAACATAATGATTTTATCTTTTTGTCTACACAGGTGAATCCAAAAATGTAGTATGTTCCTAACGCACAGCAGTACCATGAATTAAATTCACAACACGTACAAGCACTTGCCTGACTGATAAAATCAGCCAAGCCGAACATGTCGTTCAGGATGTTTCAGTCAAAGGCTTATCCAATCGGAAGAATATGGAATAACTTCTCGCAAATACTGTCTGTGTGGTTTCATAAACCTGTGTAATATTAATGTACATTGGCAAAGGAATGTACATAGCAGGTTTAATCAATCCTTGATAAAAACACTTAAAAATACTTCTAAAAAAATTTATGTAGCATACATGTAGCCTTTTTCTTTTTTTGCTTTGGCTTATGATAACATTCAATCAAGTTATTCATTGTCTGCTTTAAATAAATATTCAGGAAAATGGACTGGACATCAATGTAAGTCTTAAACTGAATGTAGCAACTGAAGCAAATGGACAATAAAATGGCCTTAGAAACAAATATAAAAAAATAATGTAGAACAAGATAATGCAGTGCAGTCAATTCTCGCTAATATGAATTTCAAGTGACCAGCAAAACAATTTCTATTATCAGTAATTCACATAATCAGGAGTCAAAGCCAAATGCATACTGTCAGTTTTTATTGAAGTTACAGTAACAATGAAAACACATTTAAATTACAGAGCAATGACAAGTATTATACATTTAAAAGCACTGCGCACTTACGACTGTATTTATACAGTCGTAAGTGAACTTCTAAAAAGTATGCACTGCAAATTAACTGCATGTCTCATTCTGATCACAGGCGTTTTTAAACCACAAAAGCAAGGGTCAAGATATTGATCAAATAGGCAATGCTGGCACCTGCTGTTCATAGGCCTGTATTGTAGAGTCAAGGTTTTTCAAATTGGTTGACAAAGTGTTTGCGGGAATATTGAAATCTGCAGCAACAGCTTTCTTTTTCTTGTATGGTGGTGAATCATCCATTACCTCCACTTTAGTCTGCAAGGATAGTGCACGTTTTTTGCACTGCTTCATGGAAATGGCACTGATGCATGAGATCTTTGGCAACTTGAAATGAATCACAGGATCAGTAGTCCCAAAACTGCACTAAAATACAAACTCGCTAATCTGGATGCAAGTTAATACATTTCCCAATATCCTTTGCACTCATTTTATTCAAAATAATTAGCACGAACGGGAAATTCATATTATCAGAAGTCATTTCCAATAAGCGACTGTTACATTTTAGCGGGGACCACAGAAAATGAATGCTGTCAGGAAACTTGTCTAATCAGAGCTTGTTTTAACTAGAATTGATGATATATTGAATATACTGTACTTGTAAATGTGGCTCGACATTCATGAGAGAAAAGAAAGGGCAACATATAATGCAACATTTCAAGACACATTTTGTGCGTAGGCATTTGAAAACTGAAATTCTAAAGGGCGACCAGCACATTTAGAACTGTATTACAATCAAACCTAGGAACACTGCCAAATGTCAGACTGCAACCACCAAGGAGAATTTGTAATCCATAGGAAGCCAAAGTGAGTTACTTAATTGAACAAAAGCAAAATGTGAAGCTACAGATGATAAACAGTTTATTTTCTATATACAGAAGTGTCCATTTATTTAATGTCACAAATATGTGTATATGTTGTCCTAGACAGACTATCCAGTAACGAATAGACAGATGGACTTGGATTGTTCACAGTAGTAGGAAAATATGTCCAGTATTTGAAAAAACAATAATCATCATACATTGTGTAAATAATACTTGTTCAGAAGTACAGGTCTTATAGAACAACGATTCCCTTATCTTTCTTACAGGTAACACGTGGAAGCACAAACAATCCCACAGATCCCCAAAGTAAAGCAAAATATTTTAGGTTATTTATTTTGTTTTTTAATTACATGGGGAGTGAATCGATATTGAAAGAACAAGTTATATGAGCCTCACCAGATCACGTTTTCTTCAAAGAGCAGCTTGGTACATGTCAGAAATATAACATTGTGTATCTTTTTCTGGTTTCAGTCATCATCAGGGATCTCAGGAATCCATCTGCAGTGGATTTTCTATGTTTTTGGAGTTTTTTTTGTTTTACATTTGGGGAGGGTCAAAAAACATGCTAGGCTTTTATTTATTTATTTATTTATTTATTTTTAATTACGCTTATAATATAAACATAAACACAGGCAACTTTGCTTTAAATTTGTGTAAACATACCTATCTAATAAAACTTCCTCCGGTATTCAAAGTTCAGTTTACTTTAGTACTCAGAGCTGTTCAAAGAGGCTGAAAACAATAAAAATCAACCCCCAAAAAATAGTGTCAACGAGTTTGACAAGGATGAATTTCACAGCAATGGCAACGTGCTGTTTTGTACTTCATGCAGCAAAGCTGTAGATTACACTTGAGGGCAGACCGTTGTAGAACACATGGGAAGCGCTAAACATAAATTTAATGCAAGGAAACATAAACAAGATGAGGCTGAAACAGCAGGGCCATCAAAACACTGAAACAGATCACTGTGTTAGGATCATTTCAGCGTCTTACAACTGCCAAAGAACAGCGTGAAACTGTGGTTTCAGATTTTGTCAAAATGTGTGTAAAAGCTGACAGTCCTCTGTATGGTGGATCAACCGGCAGTTTGAGATTTTTTCAGCAAGCACATTAAGGGAGGTGGTACCATTCCAATCAGACTAATTGTAGCTGGAATGCTTGCAGCTTTATTTTTACAACAGCCATCTGGAGGACGAAGACTAACTCGGAGTTGAACTAACATGAATATATATATATATATATATATATATATATATATATATATATATATATATATATATATATATATATATATATATATATATATCCTGTATGCCTATCTGTAATATTTGAAGTAAAAAGTATCTGTTTGTTTTATAGATTAATGGCACTGGTAAGCTTATAACTTGCTTAGAATTTGAAAGTGTAACCATTTTGATTTTATTTATTTAGCAGATGCACTTATCCAAAGTGACTTACACATGTTACAGTGTAATACAAGGTTACAGTTCAAGAATAATTCAAGTTATAAATTAAAATACAACATAAAGAGACCAAACAAAAAAATAAAAACAATAAATACTCTGTGTTGTCCAGTAGTGTTGTTTGTGTCTTCTAATGTGGCAGGGAAAATTTATATTCAGCTCTTTTATTTTACTCATGGAATAATGCAGATTTTTTTTTTCCTTTTTTTAAAATCTGAGAATTTTTTTTTTTTTTTTTTTTATTGCGGAAAACTAGGATCCCTGTTCATCACACATGTTACTGTTGTAGACTTGACCCCCTGCAAAACTGCCCCCAGTGGATGTAAGCGATACCACATTTGTTCTAGGTATTTCTTAAATCTAAAGACTGATTCGCACAGGACTAAAGATCACCACATAACAAGAGGCATTTTTACCGACATCGATGAAATTTATCCCAGATAATATTTACAGGGCATCAAAACTTTCTGTAAAATTTCAAACTAAGAGGACGCTTTAAATGAATCATGTGAAGGTATGTAGGTGCTGTCAGCCTATGGTAAAGAAGGTACAATCCCACAGATCCCCAAAGTAAAGTAAAATATTTTAAACACGTTCAGTTGATGTGCTTTGACTTCCTCCATCTTGTACAAGTTATTTACATTTGGTTCATTGTTTACAAATCATGCACAACCACGCCCTCTCTGGCCACAACATCGCATTTCATTTTGAATTTACTGACTTTCCTTGATGAACACTAGTCCACGTCTGGGAGATTACTCAACGTCCTCTGTTTTTGACCAACTCTGAGGACACCTGATTTTTAGACCTTTTATTGCTGTACCCCCTTTGGAAATGTTTCACGCTGTGATGATCCCCCCCCCCCCCCCCCCAATACATTATCATATGAAATTACTGTACATACCACATAGGAACGCTACATGAAGCATGGGCATTTCATTACCACAATTTACTATTCTGTTTTCAATTCTCGCTAACTGTAATACAGTATAGCTTTAAATCCCGCGAATAAGCCTTCTACTATGGAGCGTTAAAGGTCAAAATTAAATCTTATTCTTAAACTAATTTGTCAATTCATAAATTAATTTTGAAATCATTTAATTAATTGCATAAGTCATTTACTGTTTGCCAAGTGATCTTTCAATTTCATTTGGCAAACGAAGACTTCTTTAAAGGTTGTTAATCATTTGAGGGGGCAGGTTTCATCCCCATTAAGTGACCAATCAATCATACAAGGGCTGGTTCAATCGACTGTGCTGTAATCGTGAAGCTAGACTCGTTGTGGGGACGACTGTGGGGAAATCAAAAATGGTACCAAATGTTTGAAAGCAGGGCAACATAAAGTACTGTATTATTTGTGGAACTGGAGCTCTTATACTAATAAAATAAATAATCGACTTATAAAAGTCTGAATGCCTGGGATGAGAACTCACACACAGTATGTGTCCTGCTGTTGCTACAGATATTGCATACATTACTGATGCCCTGGCTAGAGGATTCCTTCAGCAATCTTAACTGTTGGGTCCAACTCACAGAAGTTAGCATTTTACCAGTGGTGCTACAGAATCAACCACAGACAAGCACAGTTTTACATTGGCCTGTCTTTCTGCACCATGTAAACAGCGGGGCCCCTCTGCATATATGCCCAATGGATAATGAATGAGAATAGCATTTTTTTTTTTAAAAAACACCCCTGCTCTCTCTGTCTTTAACGTGTAAAAGGTACCTCAACTAGTCTTTGCACAGGGCTGGTGACTTCTCATTATGGCAATCTGAAGCACTGTCACTGGGCCTTACTTTAAGTTGTGTAAGTTTAGGTTCTGAAAAAAAAATACTGCTGCCTCTTGAGAAGCAAGGACAGGGATGTAGCCCTAAACCCTTGAAACAGTTTATCAAGGAATTGCTGTTCCCCTCACACTGTCGACACTGTCTGTAGAGCACTGGATATGTTGCTCAACAAAGATATAACAAGATCAATTAACACAGTCTACGCTTCATCTCCATGTTGCAATTCTGTATCGCTCTTGGAACAACATGTGCTTACTTAACTTACCTAACCCAGCAGGACTCGTACAGGTACCAATAAGGACAGGTATAGAGGCTATGAGAAACATATAGTCTTTTTTCATTGTTGTACATGTAACTCAAGGAAGCTGCAACATATTAAATTAAAATCATCAAGAAAGAAGCAACTTCTTGTCATTAGTAAACTGTCATTTTCTGGTGTATGCTTGTTCTTACCACACCCCTTTCTGAAATTCTGCTGATCAGACAAACATTCACTTGTTTGGTAATACAAGTAAATCACACTTAATAAAAGTACCGCGGGACTACCTCCTTAGTTTCTCAAATATGTCTTAATAGATTTAAAATGTACAGTGTGGTCAGGGCCTTAATTAGCAACAATATTCACACATGACATTATTTGGCCTTCCAGTGGAATCAGATGTCTTAGATTCCACCCCCACACCCCCACCCCCACTATACTGTAGCTTTCATACCAACATTGAGCTTTTAGAGGCTGGCTGTGTTACTTTGTTAGAGATGAAGAGCCTTATTTATTAAGCATCACCATTCTTCTTAATGCATAGAGCTTCACCTCAAAGCATCACTGCTGTATAGGTAGAATACTATACAGAGTTCTACATTTCAATTAAAAAAAGAAAATGCCTTCCTGTATTACTGTACAAGAATGCGCGATCTTCCCTACTGTTTTACTCCATGTATTTGGCTGAAAATGACAGATTTAGCTTGAGTGAATTTAACATTTCAAGGGTGTGTTATATTTAAAAAAGAATGTTGTCCAAAATGCAATTGTTACACTATATCCCAGTTGTAGGGATAATTTGTTTGTTGAGGTGGAAAAAAATCTTGAAGTTCAACCTTTATGTACAAGTGAATCTGTTACATTTTCCCCATCAATAGATGCTGGTTTTCTAATCTGAAATGTTACTTGATTGTTTCTACTGGTGTGGTAGTACTGAATGTACAATATCAGCTACTGTTGAAAACATGTGCCTCCTCATGAGTTGTGGCATCACAGCTAGCAAACATATTTCAAGATAAAGAAAAAGACTTTTGAGATGAATTAATTTAAATAAGAAGGTCAAACTATAAATCAATAGGTCAGTTATTTCCTGCCTCTGCAGTTACAGATGTCACTTTGCCTCAATAAAGTGAAGAAAAATTCTGATTTGGAAGAAAGCAGAAGAAACCGTAAATAGCGATTCTGAGTTCACTGTGACAGTACCAGGTTTGCTCTTCATGCCTGACTGAAAGAGTACCATTGTTAGAACTCTTCCCTCCTGCACTAGGGCCCAAAAACCTCAAAACATATTTGCCAGCTTTTTTGACACCTTGTTTGCTTTATCAAACTGGCTCTTCTTCATCCCTGTGGATTTCTGTGGACTTTGAAAAATTTTCCATGGGCTGTAAAAAAAAAAAAAACAAGCAAAAGCACCCAGTCACGTATCCACAGAGATAAAACTTCAGGTTCTTGGGGAAGACTTGACATTGCGTTAGATGAAGGACTGCGTATACAAATTGCTAAACACAACACTCTTGTTAAGAGAAACAGAGATGTGGTAAAGAGACACTGCCTTCCTTCAAATTTAAGATGCCCTCGAATTTAGATGCAGCACACTCCTCAATCACTTACGGCATCACGCATCCCAGCACCAGCAAGCACGACACAACTCTCCACTACACTACATCACACAACATATAACCCAGCAACCACAATGGCATTTATCGCACTGCAAACACAACAGTCAGAACGGTATCCACAATACCAACAGAACATAACATATGCATATACACATATGAACATTACTCACACCTGTTTTTCTCCCAATTTGTGAACAGTGGTATTGCTTGGCATGTTGAAAAATACACCGGTCTGATCAGCATTTCCGATCTGTCCAAGCTGGTACTGTTTTTTAGAAATGCGGAAATTGTAAAAGCTTATCTTTGAATTCCTCAGGAAGCTAATATGAAAAATGGCTGCCTGTATGTCATGGATGATTCGAGATCGGGCAGTAATGTTTTGGTTTGTCTTTTCTCGGCAGTAAGTCATGTTGCTGCTTGTGTATTCGAGCAATGACAGGAGTTGCCATTTTGGGGGCAAGAAGGTGGTGCTGAATCATTGAATTACGGTTGGGACAATATTGAAAATCTCTGAAATGATAATTGTGGGATAAAAAAAAATTACAATGGTTGCAATTATCATGGTGTTTTCTCATTTAGACACTAAATAAACCATGCCTTTTCTTACACATTACTGTAGAATTTGGAAACAACAAAATGTATGCTAAATTCCTGCCTTGATTTTCAAGACTTACCAGAAGAAAATAATTACCAAAACAAGTGGAACCCTAGAGACAGAAACCTATAATGTGTGGCACCCACCCACACACACACACACACACACACACACACACACAGACAAGCACTCATCCAGTGTTGTTCCATTAGTACTTTTTAATCAGGTTATCTGAAGAATGGATTTGAACAATTTCACCTTGTGGCCTGAGGCAAATTACCAGCATTATTAGTCTGCCAGGACCATACTCTATGAATCAGGTTTTATAACAATGGCATTTTAAACCTTACATCCAAGCTGAGACAGGAAGCAAAGGAAATACACATTTTTTTTATAAAATAAAAATAAAATTGAGTGTCATACACCTAGAATATATGTTTAAAGGTACAGTTTTTCATTCAGCAGCTTGAATGTAAAGTTTTTAGTCAAATAAAGTATGTACCATGTTTTTGTTTTGAGTGTGTTCCGTCATTCAAAACATAAGGTGTGTGATTATATGATGATTCTGGCATCCATTGTTTAACTATACTTTTGAGTCAATGTGAATTTGGGACTGTGCGATACTGGCTGACAGACTACCCTAAATTACTTACATGATATTATTTAATGCAATTGTTTTACATTGCTGAAAGTGTTTGCAAACTATGTACTATAAGCTGTTGCACTGTTCTGCAAAGGTATTCCCTAGTCTTTATCTTGTATTTCAGGAAAGATAAAACCTCATATCACAGGTTATACTTTTTACATGTAGATTATAATGTGCAACTCTGTGATATATATATTACCCGAACTCTAGCCCCTTACTCTACCAAGAGTAAAAGATAAATGCGTGTGCACTAAACACACAGCATAACAGTGTAAGCTGGTAAAGTTTAGTCGGGTTCACAAAGTGTTCAAACAATGTCCAAGACGAGACTTCTTCCCTCTGTACGCTATTTCCTTAGGCACAATTTTTTCTTTTGTTTACTGAATTAAAATACAGAACTCAATGAGCAGCAACGTCACAGCACTTATCTCTTCCAATTAAAGCAACAGTAGCATAATATTGCGCAAACCACCAAATAAGTTTTGCTGTAGTGTATTCAGAACAAAATAACACCTATCATATAGCAACCTAAATATTCTGCATATGTTTAATTCTAACAAATAATATTTATAAAATAACTTTAGTGTAAATATTGTAACCTGGCCAAAATAGAAAATACATTCCAACATTACAATAGTTTAACATTACTAATTACAACTAGCCATCAAGTATTAACTTCAGATGAATCGAAGTCAAGTTACTTTGTTTATTCAATAACCTGTAAATAATTCCAAACAAGGCTCCCTGGTTGTACTTTTAATGGTCAGTGCAAATGTTGACGTTGCTCCAGCCATTCACAGAAAGTTAACAGTAGATGTTTTAAATTGAAAGAAAGTCCAGAGTTAAAAAATAACTCCTTTCCAACTCCAAGTATCTTGCCTTCTCTTATTAGTAACTGCGTTGTTGTGCTTAACATTTACTATGTCTTTATATTCACCATAATGTTAAATTACCTTTCTAATTTCAATGTTACCCAAGTTTGGATTAATTCTTTTAGCACTTGCTATATACATGTTAAATGGCTGAAGTAAAATATATTGAAAGGCTTTGTTTAGCCACTTTCTTTTGAGTACTGCAGGAAGAGGGCGGCAGTCTTTCAACAACCACCTGTGAGTCATGGCAGTGACACGGGGAGGTGGGAAGGTAGGTGTGTGGACTTTGCCCCTCTCTGAATGGCTGAGAGGCGAGTCTTGACAGATTGCTAGCCCTATAAAAAAATGCTCTGCTGTTTCCTCAGGTCTGCCCACGTAGACGCGCCGAGAGTGCGGAGGCTCTGATTCAGGACCGGGAATCAGCGTGGAGAAAAGAAAGAGGTTCATAGTGAGAAAGAGAGAGCGGGGAACCCTTGGGCAGACCCTGGCGTATTGTAAAAGAGCACGCTAGTTAGCCGACAGAGTAGGACGGTGATCCGGGTCGTGCGGGTAGCTGCGACCGGGATAACGCTGCCGAGAGCAGCACATTTTATTTGTAGTTTTATTACTGTTTTATTTTCCCTTGTTCTTTTCGCCTTCTGTTTTCATTATTATTTCTTTGAGCACCTGCAAGGGCGTCGGTATTGTGTACCATCGCTTGGTATGCCCGTGGTTCTGTTTCCATCGTTGGTAAATCAGACCACGGACCCACAGCACCATCTGCGGGACTAAAGAAAAACACCACCTGAAATAAAACTGGGCACCTGTGCGGTGTTGCCAAATTCACCTGTCTGTCTCCTGTGTCAGTGAATTACCCACCACCCTTCCACAATCATATTTAATTGCTCACATAATACATTTAAACTAAATCTCTGGCAAAGCAAAGCATGAGTTTCTTCTCCTTTCCAGGGAGATTTGCCAGAAGTTTTGCATTTGAATAAACAATAGTAGTATTAACTGGCAGCAAGTTCAAATATGCTTTTGTTTTATTAAGGTTTGATTAGTTCAGTATTTTTTTTTTGTTCATAGGTCTCTATGGGTTTGCCTCTGCAGCTTGTTCAAACCTTTATCACACAAGACTTAACGGGAACAAAATCTTATCAGCATATTTCCCCTACTTTATCTCTGCTCCACTGGCTTCCCATTAGGGATAGGATTGATAACAACAATCTAGTTTTCAGCCTAAAGCTGTGAATAGCCTTGCACCGACTTTACCTTCAGGAGATAATAGTTTACACCCCAAGTCACTCTCTGAGGTCCACCAAAGCCTGGATTCTATTGGTAATATTTAAAAACACTCTTAGGATGCATTCTGAAAGATAATGCAATTGAAAAGGTTCAAAAGTTTAAATGACATTTTAAAGCCTATATATCTTGTTTAAAGATACTGCTGTGTTTATTAGCATTAGGACCTACAACAGACGCTCACTTATCCAAAATGCCCTATAATTCATAACACTTTATCATAATGAATTCATGCCGCTAGCCGGTGTAAAAACAAAACCCTAAATATTGTAATAATATGAGAAGTGTGCAAAACGTATACAGCCATCTCTGTATTTTTTATCCAGAGGTTATTTACTGATTCATTAATGGAATATTATTTTTTATCTAAAAAAAAAAAAACACAAAGCAATTACTAGAGAAGGTATCTTGGTATTGTAAAGATCTCAATCCACTCTCTGCACAAATCTTTACTCTGAACAGGGTCTGGCCCCAACTAGTTTAGATTTGCTTTTTGAAATGCTATTATTACCTTATCCAGATACTGCACAGTGTTCCTTCTACAATGCCTTTTGTATTTTTAATTACCAAGGGAAATTGATTTGCTGCAAGCATTTACTTATTGGAAAAATTAT
The DNA here is from genome assembly GCF_017654505.1 of Polyodon spathula. Classification (NCBI taxonomy): domain Eukaryota; kingdom Metazoa; phylum Chordata; class Actinopteri; order Acipenseriformes; family Polyodontidae; genus Polyodon; species Polyodon spathula. Next base: position 17,278,437 of record NC_054536.1, read on the forward strand.
ATAAAGGTAATTAAAACATAATGTTTAAGTGTTCATGGTACATTAACTTTAGGCTGGTTACAATAACTGTTTTCAGCTGCCACTAAGAACAAACAAAACAAAATGGATTTTTAAAATGGGCCCATCAGGTATTCCTACTCTGCATAGGTCAAAAATTGTAAAGAATTGGTACAGCAATTAAAAGTTTTTTTAAAAATTCATGGGCTTCCTAATTAATGTACAATGCACTGAAGGGTTCTGTATTATTATGCCAAGATAATGTACAGTGCTGGGTGTTTAGTGCAAACTATATAAGTTTTACTTACTGGGCTTTATTCACAAAAAAAGCTCCTTATTAAAAAAAAAAAAAAAGAATTCATCAAACTGAAAAGGGTTAAGAAAAAAGGTGTTAATACTGAACCTGTGTGTTTCATTAATCAGTTTTCAAGGAATAGATTAGTTTGCATATGACAGACACTCTGATATGATGCTTTACAGATATGGGAAAGATTAGGAAGGTCTCTTGCACTCAAACAAGGACAAAAAAAACCAACAAATTTAATAGAAGTAGTATTTGAAAATGCATATTTTAGTTTGATTAAAAATATTTTTTTTAAATGGACAAAAAAAAAAAGTTTGCCCAAAATTGTAAATAAAATTAACTCAGTGAGAACACAAATACAGTATTTTTTGTTGTACACTTTACCAAACCTCCTTTTTAGATATGTTAGCCTAATCATCTGCATTTTCACTTTTCTGCAGCATTAAGTTTGTAATAGTTGGTACTTTCTGCGGTGGCAGTTTTTTCAGGTGCATTGTTTCCACCAATGCCCCTTTGCTCCTGCTACTTGCTCTCAAATGAGTATCCACAGACAAACGTCAATTTTTTTATTTTTAATTGCCCCCCTGGGGGGGGGGGGGTATGATATAATTCTTCCTCATCCTACACACAGCATTCTTTTATGTGCACTGTATGTAAAGGAAAAGCTTGGTCCTACTCTAAATGTTATCTGGTCTACTGCATTATGCATTTTACAAAAATTGAAAACCGAAGTTCTATGGTGTCTAAAACACAAAAATTAAACAGGTCTAAAACCGACAGGCCATTCAGTTACTTCCTCCAGGTGACACTGCTGCATGTGACGCTAGGCAGATCGTATCCTAGCAATCTGAGCAGTTACTGGGCACGTTAAGTGAGCTGCTTAGAGCAGCTCATTGAAAGATCCCATGAGGCATGCTCAGTTCCACTCCCCCTGAGCAGCTCCTAGCAGATTTCACCAGTGATCCAAGTGTGTGAAAGCATTCTCGCTATGAGCCACTCAGTTACTTAACACACCCACTGACTGTAACTTAGCTTGGGGGAACTGACTAGTAACTGACTGTTACTACCTGACCAGAAAGATGGACAACCCTAATTACAGGACTGCAGTCAAAAATGTAATTAGAAAATGGATTGGAGATATCCTTTTCCCTCATTGGTCAAAACGGGGACCTTAACCTCTGGTAAAGAACCTTGAATGTTAACTTTCAAATTATGTTTAATCATTTTTTCCAAATTAATTTCCAAAAAATACGTAAACACAATAATCGTGTATTTTACCTTTCTTTCTGCTTGATGAAAGAAAATCTCTGTTCTAGTACATGCCCTCTGAATGTTGCTTGTCAATGTAGACGAGTCTGCTTCCATGCTGTCCTTTTTAGAAACTTTATTTCAGCATATCACGGTAATACATGATGGTGCTCTCTTCTCTAACAAAGCCAAACCCTTTGAACACACTGAACAAGTTACTGAACAAGCAGCACGATCAGCATTAACACAGACTACTAGATATTTTTAATTACTAAAACTTGTTTTTTGTTTCACTAATTACTGAAACTTACACTAACCTGCACTCAAATCCTAATTACAAAATAATAATAAAAAAAAACGTTGCTGCACTTTCATTCTTGTACATGTTTTATAAACAGTTCACACACTTTGTTTTCTTTTCTGTAGGAGGTACCTGAACTGAAGAACAGCTCTCTGTAAGTAGAGGATTTTATAGAGATGTTCAAACCGGGTCCTTTGAAACTGGGTACCCGGTTCCTGCTTTGGAACCGACTAACCAGATACAAATATCAACAATCCGGTTCCTGCGAGTATGTTTTTAATAAAACTGATTATTAAAAACATAAAACCATTAAAATAATCAAATACTTTGTTTCTGTCAAAAATACATTTGATAACTATAATTGACAAGCAAGATTTTATTGTAGAGACCCGTGCATCTATGTAATTGTGTCTTGTGCACTGTACTGTAATTCCCTGTATTGTGTTCCTTTCTCCCGCTGTACTCCCTGCAGTTGCTGGTCGACCGTCTGTGTCTATGTGTAAAAGTAGCCTGCCCATGTGGTGTTTTCTGTGTCCCCCTGTTATTGGCTGTTGTTTGTCTGTGCCCATTGGTGTTTATCTAAATGCTAGAAGTATCAGAAACAAAATTCTAGAACTTGAAGCTACTGCACTAACAGGTAACTATGATGTGATAGGTGTTACAGAAACGTGGTTATCTGAGAGTGATGGGGACGAATATAATATTTGTGGGTATACACTGTATAGGAAAGACAGGCAGGACAGACGAGGAGGAGGGGTAGCGCTATACATAAGAAACAGTCTTGAAGCCCAGGTGTTAAACCTGGACAAAGAAAATAAAACCGAATCAATATGGGTCAGAATAACAGACAAAAATTCAAAAGGCATAATAATAGGAGCATGCTACAGACCGCCAGATTCAGACGGTGAGCACAATAATCTGTTATACAATGACATTAGAAATGTGTGTAGCAAAGGAGAAGCCATACTAATGGGGGATTTCAACTTCCCCCAAATAAAATGGGAAAACCCGGTGGGTAGCGCGAAGGACGAAATAGAAATGGTGGAAATGACAAATGACTGCTTCCTAACACAATTTGTGAAGGCACCCACTAGAGGGGAGGCATGCCTTGATTTAGTCTTTTCAAATAACGAAGATAGAATAACTAAAACAGAGGTCAGAGAACCACTGGCAAACTCAGACCACAACATGGTCTCATTTGAAGTGTTTTTTAAATCCTCAAAAGTAAAGACTAAAGCTAAGGTTTACAATTTTAGAAAAGCAAACTATGAAGGCATGAAACAGAGACTAACAGAAGTAGATTGGAGTAAAATAGAGAAAACACCCACAGAAGAAGGATGGTTGTTCTTCAAAAACGTAGTACTAGAGGCGCAAAACAATTATATCCCTAAAGTAGACAAATCTAAATGTAAAACTAAATTGCCAAAATGGTTTAATAGATCAATTAAAAAAAATATTCAGCGAAAAAAGGCACTTTACAGAGCATTAAAAAAGGACCAAAAAGAAAGTACACAGAAAGAGTACACAGAACTGCAAATGCAAGTCAAAAAGGAAGTTAGAAAGGCCAAGAGAGAAATAGAAATGAACATTGCTAAGGGAGCTAAAACCAATTCCAAAATGTTTTTCCAATATTACAACAGCAAGAGAACATTCAAAGAGGAGATTAAATGTTTAAGAGATACAAATGGCAAAATCGTAGAGGAAGAAAAAAAAATAGCAAATATGTTAAATGATTACTTTTCACAAGTTTTTACAAAGGAAGATACTGACAACATGCCCCACATGTCATCCAGTTCCTATCCAGTTTTAAATAACTTTAGCATAACTGAGGCAGAAGTGTTAAAGGGACTAGGAGCTCTTAAAATAAACAAATCCCCTGGGCCGGATGAGATCCTCCCAGTAGTACTCAAAGAAATGAAAGAAGTAATTTACAAACCGCTAACCAAGATCATGCAGCAGTCTCTTGACACAGGGGTGGTACCGACAGACTGGAAAATTGCAAACGTAATACCGATCCACAAAAAGGGAAACAAAACTGAACCAGGTAACTACAGACCAGTAAGCCTGACTTCTATTATATGCAAACTTATGGAAACTATAATAAGATCCAAAATGGAAAATTACCTATATGGTAACAGAGTACTGGGAGACAGTCAACATGGTTTTAGGAAAGGGAGATCGTGCCTAACTAACTTGCTTGATTTTTTTGAGGATGCAACATCGATAATGGATAATTGCAAAGCATATGACATGGTTTATTTAGATTTCCAGAAAGCTTTTGACAAAGTCCCGCACAAAAGATTAATTCTCAAACTGAACGCAGTTGGGATTCAAGGAAACACATGTACATGGATTAGGGAGTGGTTAACATGTAGAAAACAGAAAGTACTGATTAGAGGAAAAACCTCAGAATGGAGTGTGGTAACCAGTGGTGTACCACAGGGATCAGTATTAGGTCCTCTGCTATTCCTAATCTACATTAATGATTTAGATTCTGGTATAGTAAGCAAACTTGTTAAATTTGCAGACGACACAAAAGTAGGAGGAGTGGCAAACACTGTTGCAGCAGCAAAGGTCATTCAAAATGATCTAGACAAGATTCAGAACTGGGCAGATACATGGCAAATGACATTTAATAGAGAAAAGTGTAAGGTACTGCACGCAGGAAATAAAAATGTACATTATAAATATCATATGGGAGATATTGAAATTGGAGAAGGAATCTATGAAAAAGACCTAGGAGTTTTTGTTGACTCAGAAATGTCTTCATCTAGGCAATGTGGGGAAGCTATAAAAAAGGCTAACAAGATGCTCGGATACATTGTGAAAAGTGTTGAATTTAAATCAAGGGAAGTAATGTTAAAACTGTACAATGCACTTGTAAGACCTCATCTTGAATATTGTGTGCAGTTCTGGTCACCTCGCTATAAAAAAGATATTGCTGCTCTAGAAAGAGTGCAAAGAAGAGCGACCAGAATTATTCCGGGCTTAAAAGGCATGTCATATGCAGACAGGCTAAAAGAATTGAATCTGTTCAGTCTTGAACAAAGAAGACTACGTGGCGACCTAATTCAAGCATTCAAAATTCTAAAAGGTATTGACAGTGTCGACGCAAGGGACTTTTTCAGCCTGAAAAAAGAAATAAGGACCAGGGGTCACAAATGGAGTTTAGAAAAAGGGGCATTCAGAACAGAAAATAGGAGACACTTTTTTACACAGAGAATTGTGAGGGTCTGGAATCAACTCCCCAGTAATGTTGTTGAAGCTGACACCCTGGGATCCTTCAAGAAGCTGCTTGATGAGATTTTGGGATCAATAAGCTACTAACAACCAAACGAGCAAGATGGGCCGAATGGCCTCCTCTCGTTTGTAAACTTTCTTATGTTCTTATGTTCTTATGGTGTGTGACTGAAGACCAATGGGATGTGTGTAAGCTCCGGTACTCAATTAGAATAAAGGGGCGGAGCTACGTTATAAGAGGGTTCTGCTCTGTCAATTGTGTTTGTGTGTTCTCAAACCTGGTTACTGTTTCAGGATTGCAGTGAAGGAGAGCAGTGGTCTCCGAGTGATTAAAGCAACTGAATTTAAATCAAGCGTGCGAAACTCTGCACTATATGTGTGTTTTGTTGTTCTTGTTTTAATACCGACTGATCACGGCTGTGATGAGTTTAGTTTGATTTATTTTTTGCTCAGTGACTTTTGTGGTCTTTTTAAAGGTTTCTATGCTGATGTAGACCTGTAGGACTGTGCGTGTTTATATTGTAACGATCCTGGTTCGGCGGAGGACGGGCACAAAGCCGGGACCTCTCCCACTAACGCATAGCTCCATTTCCACTGTACAAAAAAGCCGGCTTCTTTGCAAGGAGTGTATATCTGGCTTATGTCTCTCTGTGTGATTATGTCACCTACCAGCCCTGCTACTGCTTTCCCCTGTGCACGCTACAATATGTATATAAGATACCACCTACCCTGCTCACATATTCACATACAGACATGTTTTTTTAAATAGTTTGGGAACCAATGACTGATACCCCATTCCAAAAATCTCCTCAAATGAACATCATTAGGATTTTATTTTAGTATTGATGTATTATTTAGGTTATTGGAAATACCCACGATACAACCTAGTCCACCGCTGGGATAATGAAGCCTGAGTGAAGGCTACCAGACCACAGGTGGAATTTGGAGCAAGCCACATTACTTATGGAATAATGAGAAAAAACTTCAGCGCTGCATAAGATCATGAAAAAAAAAGCCCAGAAACATGCATCAATTTTCTAATGTCAATACAACCCTCATAAGAGGGCTTTACAGTGCTGCCAACAGTACCATATTTGTCAAGGTTCTGTTTACAGGAAAACATTTTCAATTTAACATTTGCAAACATTTCTGGCTATGAGATTTTCTCATTTTACATTTTTTTTTTTTTGTTGGACAGTGTGCTAGTAATAAATGTAAGTTGTATTTGTCAGATTACCAAGCCATTCTAATACAATTCTAAGTAATATACATGGCACTATCCCTAGAGTAACACAATGAATGCATGGTTTGCCTAAAATGACTGTGCAGTTATTAAAAGTTTTTCATTTATAAAAGCTCCTATGTGCTATTGTATATAGGTGTCCAATAATTCATTTGAATTCTGGGGTTAGGCATATACATGTGTGCTACTTGTTACTGATAATTTAGCAACAGAACTTGCAGTATAGCCCATTGAGCTAGAAGAGAGGAAATGAAAATGACAGCGAACCCTAATGAAAAGGAAGTAATGGTGTATAATACCTGAAGATAGCAGGCAGTCCAATGGTGTAAATACATCACCCATGACAGAATACTTTTCTTCCCCCAAAAATGCCTTTTACGATGGGAAAAAAAGAGAGACAATTGTATCATACTGAAACCAATTCCAATTTATAAAACGTATAGACTTGATCACTATTGTAATATACCTATTCATCAGGACTGTCTCTGACTGCGATGTCCTTTCATCAAACCTACTGTATGATGCATGCATTGGATCAGTAATTACCTAGTCAATACTTAAAGGACGATCACCAAAGTTTTAAAATCCATTCCGTTTTATTTTTATGGACACAAATGCTCAACACATATATGAAGATTAAGAAGGTGTTGACCTGCTGCTGAATTTGAAAACAATTAAATAAAACATGCATATAAAAAAATAAAGAAAGTATGAAGAGCCCAGTAATTGCATTGAAGCCTAGGTTATGCAAGTCCCTGTACACTAAACCGAAAACATTGGATTACAGATTTGTTTTGCTAGCCCCGGCAGATGTTACAAGCGTATCATCCTTTGTGATGTGGATATAAACTAAAATATTTCAGACTACCAAACTTAATTCACAGGCCTACACAGATCAAAGCTACAGTATACAACTTTCTAATTTAACATTATAAACATGAAATAAACACAAACCCCAAACTCTTTATTCACTGGCTGAGAGGGAGAACATTGTTACTAACAAAAGTGATGACTAAAGATTCCTCTCCAGGTGTTTTTCATGTACAACTAAGACAACTGTGGTATTTACAGTAGTAAGAAAAACAATGAGTTACATTATATATCATTTTGCAGTTAAGAACAGTATAACAACTCTATAGCACACTGTAGTAAACCCCGAGTCTTTCTATATTGCCTGCATTTGGACCCAGCCACTAACATCCCCAGTTTTCCTTAACCTCACCACTGGCTAACCAGGAAAAACATTTTTAAGATCCAATGCTGTGAAGAAGATCTGTTAAAAAATGAACAACAATGAAAAAATGTTAACCAGTTATTTAAAAATAAATTGGGGGGGATAAAGTCTGTTGTTTGCCAATTGACTTTCCAAGTCCGGTAACAAAATACATTATTTCAGTTGTTGATTTTGTAGACCACTTGTTCATATGATGCTATTTTGGTTAACAAGTCTACCCACTCCCTAAACAGAATGGGTGAGGTTGACTTCCAGTGCCTAAGTACCACTCTACAACCCGTTGTAAGTGCAAGTCGGCACCAGATAGTCTGTTGATGGTTTAGATCTATCTCCTCGGGCATAATCCCTAAAATACGGAATGCTGGGTTCTGATTTAGCAGCATCGCACATACTTTCCTCAAAAGAGTTATTATTTTGGACCACAGAGGATGTGTCATTTCACACTCATATAGCAGGTGTAACAGTGTGCCGCTCTGTTTATTGCATCGCCCGCACAAATCATGGTCCACCATTTTAATTTAGCCATTCCACTGGGGGTCTAGTAGCACCTATTGATTATTTTGTAATTTATTAAATGTGACCAGATTTCTCTGGAGGACATATGCCATGACCCAACCACCTCCTGCCAGCTGCTCTCTGAAACACCTGCTCCAATGTTCCATCCTGAGACCCCCTAACTTTGGACCTTGAGTCTGTTTAAAAATGCTCTAAAATTTAGATGCCCCTCCTGTAGATTGCCAGGAACTTTGAAGCACCTCCTGAATACCTGTTATCGAAGTTACAGGATGTGATTGGATAAGAGGGAGGAGGTTTGTTTGCATGATATTTTCCAACCTTGGAGTGGGCTGTCATGTCAGTTGGAAACCATTTAAACTGCCAGAGATATAGGTCTATAGCTGGCACATTGCTGAGGCTCTTTCCCTGTCTTATGGATTAGAGTTATAATAGCTGCTTGCATACTAGTTGGAAGACAACCCATCTGCACAGCATTGCAAAAGACTATTAATAATTTAGGTGCGATTTCCTCAGAAAATTGTTATAAAGATCTGTAGGAAATTTGTCGCTTTCGAGACTTTCCTGCACTAAGATATCTAATAGCCTGACAAATTTCCTGCAGAGTAACATCTCCCCCAAGTGAGTGTCTTTCCTCCTCTGAAAGTTGGCAGATTAATTAGGGAAAATAAATAATTAAATTTGTTGTCTTTTCTGGGGCTTTAGATGAGTATACATTTTCATAGAATGTCTTAGAGGTGCTATTAATGTCCTTTTCTGCGTACCAGCTTCTTTTCATCATTCCAAATTGAAGACATCAAGGTCTTGGCATGTTGCTGCTTAACCCTTTGCGCTAAAAGTTTTCCTGCTCTTTCCCCCTGTTCACAATATTTATGTCTTGTACGGAATAACGCAAATTCAGCTTTTTTCTGCATCATGGAGTTTAGTTATATTTTAAGTTTACTCAAATTGTTCAATGTTGAGGGGTCAGGGTGAGTTACATACTTTTTATCAAGCGCTTAAATTTCTTCTTCCAGTTCCAGAAAACGCTGCATTCTTTGTTTCTTAAGACAGGAACAATGCTGTATAAGATGGCCTTTCAGCTTTAAATGCATCCCATGTCACTCCAGCGTTGGAAACAGATCCCTCATTAATTTCCCAGTATTCTTGTATTTCTTTTTTAATAAAATCACAATATTCCTTATTTTGAAGTAATTAAGTATTTATACGCTACCAAGGAGAATAGTCCTCTGACATATCATCGTTATTAGCAGACTCTCTCCCTCCTCCTTAACCAAGAACCTTGGAGTAACCCTGAACCCCTCACTCTCCTACGCCCAGCACGTCTCCACTGTCGCAAGCACCTGCCGATTCTTCCTGAGCAACATACGAATAATCCAACCTTTCTTTCAAGCAATTTCTCATTCAAGCCCTGGTATTCGCTCGCCTAGACTACTGTAACTTCCTCCTGGCCGACCTCCTTGCATCCGCCACCAATCCGCTCCAGTTCACCCAGAACTGTGCTGCTTGTCTGGTGTTCTCTATGCTTCGCTTCTCCCAAGCTACTCCACTGCTCCGCTCACTCCATTGGCTCCCAATCACCACTAATAATAAAAGTGTTAGTTCTGTGATCAGACAGGACAATATTGCCAATTGAAGCCTGTTCTGTCACACAGACCATACCAATTGAGATTAAAAACTAGTCAATTCTTGAGTAACAGGAATGTGGGCTACAAAAAAAGGTGTAATCTCTCTCTTGTGGGTGAAGTAAATGCCATATACCAACAAGACCCAGTTCTTCTGAAATTGTATCAATGGCTAAACTACCTTTTGTTACAGATTTTTCAGTACTATTAGATTTATCCAAGAGCACATCTCTGATTTGATTAAAATCTTCACAAATTATTATGTGGTCATGACCAAGCTATCTAACTGCTGCACATATGTCATGAAAGAAATCAGGTGAATCTGAATTACGGGTATAGATATTCATTAAAGTGTATTTTCTACCAGAAATTTCCAAATCTAAAGCCGCCCATCTTTCCGTCTCATCCAAGAGCTGTGTATGTGTTTGTGCATTACAGTTTTTGTGACTAAAAAAGACTAGACCCACTCAGTCTATCCTTAATTTGTCAGATTCTTTTTTGTTTTAGTGAGTTTCTCTAACAGGGCGATATCTACCTTCTTTTGTTTTAAGTAGAAAATATTTTTTTTCCTTTTAATAGGGTGATTTACTCCCTTGATGCTCCATGAAACCATTTTTAGTGCCTCTGCCATCATACTATACTGACAACATATCTTAATAAGCCCTGTATCTTGCCAGTATTGCCAGTAATAAGGTCCCTAGTCAGTATTGCATTCAGTATTTTTTTCCCCAAAATAGTTATCTAGGTTCTGCTGGTTAACCAGCATGTAATAACCTGCATCAGATCTGTTAACTAAAAAGCTCCTGCACCAAATTAAATACTCCACAAAACAAAAACAGTCAGTTCTTTGAATCGCTGTTCCCATGTTGTACATTTTTTGGGCAACTGCAGAAAATAATTATCAGACTTGTGAATGAATATTAGGCTACTGACAAGATCATACTGTCCAAACTGTAACGTCCCAATTTTTCAGTGTGTGGAACTTTTTGTGTTGAAAACAAAACATTACAGGCCAACTAATGACTCAAATGTGTAATTGTTAGATAAACTAGTCATTTTACTCATTAATTTATTTATTTGTACTGAATGAAGCATGAATTATATTATACTAGGGGTCTCTACAACATTTTATTTTTGTGTTGTACAGTGAAAACAGTATTGTATTTATTGAATGTATTGTATTTAGTTAATTCAATTATACTTTTTTTTACTTTTAAATATGCATCTGTGGTCTCCCTATATTAATTTGAACAACTTGAATTTTTGAAATATATATATTAGCTCAAAGAGCCAGCTGCCCAAAGTTTCGATATGTTGTACATATCTTTCTCAAGGGATCCTGTGTTTGAATCAAAACATTGGAGGTATTTATAGGTTGACGGCATGACAACTACTTGTTATTGTTTATATTCAAATCCACGATTTATTCTTACATGATGTAATGGTGTTCTATATGTGACATCACTTTTACTTATATCTTTAAATCTATATTAATTTTAATTAACATTATTTTATATAAACTTATATTTATATTATCATGCAATGCTGGCTCTTAGGATCAGCCTCCCCAACGCATCAGCATGCACAACTTTTGAATTAATTTTGTTTATTTAATTATTTTTAACTACTATATATATTGGCATAATTATGGTCAGTCTATTTATCCATTTACTTTCTTTTATTCTTCTATACGTCACATTATCTAATTTTAGCTGTTCTAATACTACAAACTTTACATCATTTATGTCATGTCCTTGACTGGTGAAGTGTTGTACTATTGGTTCATTCATTTTTTTATTTCTAATTAATGAAAGGTGGTTCTGATTCTTTTATACAAAGTTGTTCCAGTCTCTCCAGCATATTTTATTTTATCATATTTTTCATAGGCTATATACACTTCCATGGAGTGGTGACGTCAGACCCGGAAGAACACAGGCTCCACACAGTGACTGCCGGATGAAACTGAGCCGCAGCGCTCAGTATTTTATTAAATGATAAAACAAACAAAAAGATTTAAACAAAATACACAACACTGGAAAAAAAGGGCACGTTGGCCAAACAAACACACAGACAAAACAGACATGGGCGAACCCAACAAACAAGTACTGCGCTGGCACTTCCAGCGCGTCGTAGCAATTATTTTAGTTTTTAATTCTCTCCTAACTCCACCCGTTCTCCACTAACGAACACACAACCCTGAGTGAGTGCTTTGTGCATCTATATATACAATTGTGCTGGGATTCAATTACAAAATAATTATTCACTTGAATCCCAGCACGTGCACTAATCTGTGTACTCCCGTGCTCACATATCAATACCCACTTAAATATGCACGTGGAGTGAGCTGTGCCGTCCTCGTGTCTAAATACAAACTACACTTTATAACACTCGTGCTCATAACCCATACTTATATCCTGTGTATTTTTTTTACATAAACACCAACATTAACACACTACAAACACAAAGGGGCCACGATATATATATATATAGAGAGAGAGAGAGAGAGAGAGAGAGAGAGAGAGAGAGAATATAGTATATTACATAATTTTCAAACACTATCCTCTCCTGAAGATATAGGGTGTATAAAGTACTGTATTAAATAATTTATTAGGAAATTATTTCACATTTACCTGTATTGTATGAATTTTTACCCAGTTTTCCAATCAAATAATAAAATGCATACCTTTACAAACATTTCATAGCCTGCAAAGTAGGGAACATATCATCCTTTTGTTGTCTTTTTTTTTTTAGATATTCAAGGATATATAAAATCACTTACTAAATCATGTGGAATGTTGGTGAAAGACAGCACCATAAGTGAAAACAATGTGGCATTCAAAGTGTTGAGGATTCGAAGAGCAAGACGAATTGAAATAGAATGTTACATTTTTTTTTAAAATTATTATTTAATTTATTTTTTAATATAGAGTTGACGAACAGACCGGGCTAAATCTAGGAATGACAAACAAGCAAGAGTATTTTTGCATTAAACTACTGTGGTCGAAAGACGGCAGCTGCAAGAGAAAATAAAAGGTGCAAAGATCCTGTCAGTGATGTCAGATGGTTCAACCGATAGCGCTGTCATAGAAAAGGAGCAAGAGGAGCTAGTATATGTATGATTCTGCCAGAAAGGGCTGGTGACTGAGCAGTTTGTGGGCATGCAGTGTGTGGAGAGGACAGATGCCCATCTCAGAAGCTATAGCTTCACTCATAGACCCTGCTGAGACTGTTCCTAAATGTTGATGGTTTTTACATTTTCTTTTGTCGTCCTCGCCCCCTGGAATGATGTTGACCAGTAAAATGTCTGTGTGGCTGATTGATTTTTCCCATCCAGTAGCCAATGTGGCTAGTGCATGGAAAAGTTAATTTCAAGCCCTGTCACAGTATGTAAACAAAAACAGACAGAAGGGAGTACAGTACATAAATAGAAATGCATGGATCGCTACATTATATTCTCCTCATTGTGGCGCTGCATTTGTCCCATATAAACATGTGAGAAACGTCATCAGTGTGTCCATCTGTCTGTGGTTGTTACATAGCCCATACTGTTCTTATATAGTTCTACGGTTATGCCCTAATACAGCACTGTGAACACGGTTTATATTTTTTGCACTCTTAAGATAGTTCATATGCTACAGGGTGCTAGGTCATCCCCATTGAGACCCACTCATATGTGTTCAGGGGTTGCTTTGAGCTCCCTGATATTCGGATACAAACCCAGTATAATGCTAATTTGACATGAATCACATGCAAAATCTGAACTAGGAGAATGCACAAAATCGTATGAATCTGTTAAAAACCTATTCATTGCAAATGATATTTCCTAACTTTTACTTTATTTTCAATGCACACATTTTTTCAGCACCAATCAATAATTATGAGAAAGGGTCTCTGAACTGAATTTGATAACTTTTTTGAGCGCTTTATGTTGGCTTTTTTCTTTGCCTGTCGTAGCTGGGGGTTTTTTTGCACTTGGGTCAAGGTATGCTATTATAATAAGGGTGATTAAATAGTACTCCTTTCAATGCACACTACGTCTTTTCATCTGCAATCGGCAACACAGTGGGGGAAAAAAACAGCTAGTTTAATTACTATTTTATTTTTTTTATACAATGTGAGTGAAGCGGAGCGTGCCTATTTTGTGTGGAGTGGAGAGGGAATCGCAAGCAGTGGAGTGGAATGAAAGAAAGAGCAGTAACATCACCTACAGGAATATTCAAGCAATTAAGAATTCACATTGATTCAGTATCACAAGCTACAATGATAGCCTGAAAAGGAACCAGAGCAGCTGCTGTTTATAAAGATGGATGCTTCCCTTGTTGTAGATCTTTGTACAAGGGATTCAGATATAATTCTACATTCCCCTGTACAGAATACAAAAGGTTTTCTCTCTCAGCTAAAACTATCAACATATGAGAATTAAAAAAAACATGTTTAGAACTTTGAACAAAGTATTCACGGTATCTAAACACCCCACCATCTGTGAAGCCACGAACCTGAAAACAGTGTACTGCAGGAAAAACTTACAATCTAATACAGTGAACAGATTGCATCACTGAGTTTATAAAAACTATGGCCACCTTTTGGGTAGTGTGGGTTTCCATTTAGTTTCCAAATGGAAATAACCAAATATTATAAATATGGCTGAGTATATTTAAATGTTTCTGTCTAATTTGGCCTTGCACCAAAGGTTTTGCATCACCTAGAATTATATTTATATAACTATATGAACATAATTTAGATATTTTATTCAGCATAATTTAATTAAAGAAACTATAAAATGATATTCCAATAGTCTACCGGAAGCCATCATAGTAGTACAGTATTTTATGCTAGATTTTGAAAGGTAACATTTTTCAACTTATGCCAGTTTTACAACCAGTATATGGAAAACTACAAAGCGGTATGTAATTCACTATGTCAACATAACATTATTCAGCAGGTTTAATTTGACTTTATGAAGCAAAATGTTAATTATATAGGATGCTGCAAAACGTTTGGCCATAGTGTACAGATATTGCTCCGATTTCTGAAACTGGGTTTCCACAAAGTTTTTAGTTTGTGTCAAAGCACTGCAGCTTGCCTCATTTGGCCACATTTTTATTTATTTATTTATTTATTTAAACTAAAATAAGTACAGGAGACAAAACAAAAACCGAGGCACAGCGTTATACAATTCCTTAACAAAGCACTGTGTACTAACCTTGTTTTACTTTAGGTTAATGATATAAAAACAATGTAGTCAAAATGTTTTGTACAGTACACTTTCAAAATACTGGTAGTAAATCTACAAGGCTACTCTACTCACCCACACTTCCCACTGCATAATAATAATAATAATAATAATAATAATAATAATAATAATAATAATAATGCAACTTTTTTTCCTTCATGTTTTCCTACTTCTAAACAAATCTTGCTCAATGAATTGAGTTTAACAGATCTGACTTCAACAACCAATTCCCAGCCATACTAAATGAATACACTTCGGGTTACAAATTTGTCTTTTTGTCCTTGGTAGGTACCCATGATGGATGCTACTTAAGGCTAGTGTACAGTGTACTGCATCTTATTGTTAAGGGGCAGGAAATTCTAAGCTTAAAACAATCAGCTATCCGATCACTAAACACAAAAAGAACAAAAGAGTAAAGGATGAAAAAAAGATGTGCTTTACAAAGGGTGTCTTATGTATTTTTTTTATTTGTAGTAGCTTAAAATAACTAAACTATAAAGCGCTATCATTTTATGAGTCAAATGGCAATAATTCAAAATGTTGAACAAATAGTCTTGAAATCAAAGTAAAAGGTAACACACATCATAAATAATCCATACTGTTTGGTTACTCTGCAATAATGACAAAATGTAACCTTATCCTTGAGGTTCTAATATGAGCTAAAGATTTACTGTGACCCCACAGCCTGCCCGATTCACACACCATATTTTACAGTACTTATTTATCAGAAATTATTTCCCCACGAAAGCCTGGCAGGGTTGTAAAACCTCCTGAGTTGGTAAAGGTCACACAGTGCATATGGGCTGAGCTGATATTTGAAATCTGTACCTCCAACCTTTCTGCTGCCTGTAATTAATCTAACTCAAGCTTACTGCCTCCCACTAGTTACACGATGTCTGCTCTTTTAGTCCTGCAGTAATGGTTGATATTAAGTGAAACTGTCAAATTCTGTAATCAACCATTTCGACTACAAGTCTTATTTTATGAATTCTAGTGGAAAATGTTTGTCAAATAACTTAATTTCAGAGACTAATATTCACACAAACACTGCTTTTAAATGCTAAAATTATCATGTTCGTATTCATTTATATACAGTAATCGCATATCCGACTGTGGTGGGCCCAGAATAAGCGCAGACATGTAAAAAGTCGTTTGAATGAATCCTGTTTTAAATACAGTTATACACAGCCGTAACAATTACTATATCCACACAATTATTGTTGAGATTCAGCTTTTATTAGGGAGCTCCCCTAAATCCCTTGTTTAGAAAGATACAGGTTATTAATGGTTGTGACAGAGTAGCCGTCTGCCATGTGGGTGCTGCATTCACTGCTGAGTGACAGGCAGTGTTGAATTTAAGGCATACAGAAAAAAAGGAAAAGAGAAGTCGCGAGCTTCTTCTTTTGGCTTTCAGATAAGTATAGTTTATTGAAGATAAAAGTTTTGAGTTGCAAAGTTACAACCACACATCTTAAAGGTTAAAGGTTTTATAACCCTCATAAAATCAACTGTAATTTCCTAAGAAAACCTGTTTTATTTCTAGTTTGTACTGTCTAAGTAGGAATTTAACCAGAATCTGGCTTAATCTTTAACCCATTCTGTGAGTTGTATTCTAAGACCAAAAATGCATTTATATCTAAATAAAATGTTCCAACAGGCAGATCAAGATGGAGGTTGAAGCTGACACGCCCCATTGGCAAACAGGATTTATTTACACATAAACACACTACCAGCAATGGCAGCGCATGGAGTTCATACACTACAGTGTATGAAAACTTTGGTAGGATCTACAATATTTGAACTAATCTTCTCTGTTCAATAATAAACAAACATTGCTGAAGAGGGTGATCATGGTGGATAAACGGTTATGGCGAATATGTGACGGGTGGATAAACGACGGATACTGTATCATAAAATGTATTAATAGCTGCTAAAATATATCATGAAAAGGAATCCAACACAAACGACTATAAAATAAAATAAAATAATAAAACACACATTCTACTGTCCTTTATTTAACAGCCAACTTGATGGGGATACCAGGTTTATATTACTCTCAAGAGTAATCTTTTTTTTTTTTTTTTTTTTTTTTACTGTAATATGGTACAAATTCTGCTTTTGTTTTAAAAGCTAATAGAAAATTAAAGAATATTCAGATATTTGTTAAATACTATTTGAACATGAAAAACCCATGTTTATCCAAGCACTATCATAAGTACTCATTATTAGCCAATGCAGAGCTCTTATTTGACAATATGGATCCACTGGAGGCTACTGGACTCAACTGCAGGATAATAATCAATGTAAAACACCCCGTGAATAACTCTGGGCAATACCCATAGAGAATTATTCATCAGATTTTGAGACTGTTCCTTGTGAAAGATCAGTAATTTGCTCAGTTAAAAAATAATTAAAAAAACAACACCTGCCAAATAACTTTCAACAGTGAAATGCATTTTTCAACACATTAAAAATATTGTAATGTACTCTGCGTTAAAAGCCGATTAGCATCTCAGCATTATACTGTAAACACAACTAATGCTGAGTATCACTTTCATAGCAACCTAATCTAAGTTTTCCAAAAAAGTGAGATCTTCAAGACTACTTTTTATTTAGAGGCATAGCCTCATGAAAGGCTGTTTCAATTCAATAAAACCTAGTTCAGCAAAGGCCTAAAACATAGGCTGGGTCATGGATGAGCAACTCAATTCACACTGCCTGATCTCAAGAGGGAAATTGAACAGGATTAAAAGAAGGATTTCTGATCTGCAGACATAGACATACAACATTAAAGTGAAGCAGAACATCAAGGGGAACTTTTTTTTTTTTTAATAAAAAAAAAAACTCATTGCTGTTTTTATTCAAGTGTTTTTGGTGGGTATTATGTTGCAATCGTTTGCATTACCAGAATGTCAGTGGCTTGAAATCTAGCTGATCTGTGAATCTTAGTTACTTGCACACTGTTTCTTTACTTAAAGCTAACAGCTACCGTATTTGTGCAAAAAGAAAAGTACTCTGATTGCACACTTACATTCACAGATTTTGGTTGTGAATTTTTTTTTTTCTGATAGATCAAAAGTAACTCCTATCCTACAGTAATACTTCACTTTTACGCCTGCTTTGAGGTGAATGCATCAGCCCCTGAGTCGGCTCATGCAGAGACACATTGTGAGCAATGCCCCCAGTGTCAGTGTCACTCAGCTGTCTGGGAACAGGATGCATAAACACACTCAGCTGAAGCAGGACAGGATGGTGTGATCAGAGCCGGCAGGCCGAACATTTTTTTAATCATCTATTCTGGCAGTTTCACTCATGCATAGGATCCTGTATCAGGTAACAATGACATCTTTTGCATTTGATGAGGCTGGTATACTGGCATATTTATTTTCGTTCCAAGCTTTCCAACAGGAAACTAAATTATTGTTTTTTACTTTCATTTTTCTTGAGATCCACAGGCTCATGAAATTACAAACCGTTTGAAAATGTGAGTATATAGATCATATGTCCAAGTGGAAAAACTGACCTACATTCATAGCATGTTGAATGACTTCTAACAAATGTGTCATGAACTGGATCTCAACATACTGCATCCATTAGTGAAACCATAGCTTAAAATATCCATACTAAGTTTCATAAGTCTTGGAGGGTGGGAATAATAGTTTGACTAATGGTTTTGTAACTACAGATGGAACTTCCTTACAGTATATCCTGTCACAGAGAATATGCATCCCAAGCCAGGGGAAATAAATATTAAATTAAATGTTATTTTAATTTAATAAAAATAAACAAGGTAGCACCAGAAAATCATATATTAAAACAGAAACACAGCTGTTCATACAGAAACTATGTGCAAAGCACAGTACACTGCAGAGATCAATGTAGCTGCTTCACTGATCACGGTGTGACTGAATTCAATGCTGCTCTAATTCAAGTTTCCAGTTCTTAGTCATGACAGGAACGAAAGTCACTCTCCTAATCAATGAGATAACCTACCCTCCTACAATCTGCCAGCAGTAACTGATGCAGCAACTTTCACAGGCTGTGGGAGGCAAGGTTTATACCAATCGAATGTTCTGATTCTTCCATCAAAGACTGATAGGGTAGTAGGCTGTAACCTCTTGATTAAGTTGAATTATGAATACTCATATGCACTTACAATTATCGCTTTTCTAGTGAATGCAGCAATACTGGAAAGACTCTTAAACTATGTTACTGAGAACAAGAGGTAACACTACCAAGGAATGTTCTGTTTTTAACAGAAAGCTAGTTTGTTATAAACTTTTGCCATTTTATTTAACATTGGAGAAGACAGTATCTCCAAAGCTGTACAGAATAAAATGATAACCTTTACATACCTTGCAGGCCTACTCCCTGCATTGATAGATGTGTAATTGAGGTGCTACAGGTAATCAAATGTTAACTACTGCATTACATTGAAGTGGCAATGGCGTTTTGGTTTTTTAAGTTAATTTATGTTTGTTTGTTTATATGCAAGGCTTACTTAGAATCTGAAGAGTATCTGGAGAGATTATTATATTGAGTAACTGTTTACAAGCCATTTATGACAGTAAATGGGATTATTTTGTTAAAACACTCGAAATGAAATGCGGGGGTTTTAGCCCTAATTTAGTGGTATAGTAAGTTAATTATTAATGGGGAAAAAATTAAATAGTGCTATTATGATCTGTAACAGATAAGGTTATTTCGAAAATAAATAAATAAAGATCCAGCTCGAGTTTAGTTTATGCTGCTGAAAAATATATCTGCGCTCATGAAGACAATTCTGCACAGACCAATTCAGCCAATGATCGCAGCCAAACTTTATACCCTGATGGTGTAACTGAAAAGTAAGAACGGGGGAGTACAAACCCAGAAACACAATGACTCTGTAAACTTGGTGCGCAGCATTCCTGCCCAGTTATACAAGGTAAAATGAATTTAAAGTTTTGAAAAATCTATTGATGATAAACAATGTTACTGTTTATTCAATACATACATACATACATAATCTTGATACGATGCGCTATATAAATAAACAGATATTTTAGTAATTAAAGAAACTACAAAAGCATATCGCAAGTGTCTACCAGAAGACAAAACACTACGACTCGTACATGTAGATTTCGAAATGTCACATTGCCAGTTTTGCATTACGCGTATGAGAAACTACAAAGCAGTATGTAATTAAATATGTTAAAGTAACATTATTCAGCAGGTTTCATTCTACTTTATGAAGCAAAATTAGTTAATTATATAGCTAAGGTGATGCTAAACCTTTGGCCATAACTGTACTTCCAACTTACAAATAATATTTTTCAAGTACAAGCTAAGAAACATGCTTCATAAACATAATATACCATGAACGCCAAACTGCAACAACAGCTTGGAATTTAGTTTTCAATTTCAACAGACCTAGTATATTCTACGTACAGTTTATAAGTAAATTAGCATCCGTACTTTCACCACGTCCTATTCCGGTGTACTTAGTTCCACAGTGTGTACTCGCGCTGCTGTTTCCTGTGTTTCTGAAGTCGCTCTCATAGCCAAAGAGCTGAAACCAAGAAGGATCACTAACATTGTCAATATGCCACACACATTGAAATTGCGCCTCTGGGGTTTGAAAAAGAACACAGAAAAATGCAATTGCATTAATTTAAGAAGGGCTGGGGCCTGGGGGCCCTTATAGTTCAAGCCTGATCTGTCTTGGCAGAATCTCCTTTTAGTCCCACCCTCCAGAAATATTCTCATTGTGCATTAATATGATGCAATGGTAAAAACTGTCATCTTCTTTGTCTTTTCAGTTGTTTACAATAATGGGAAGCAGTGCAGGTTCAGAAGCCAGCACGTTGTCCTTATGGTACCGTGTTAAACATTTTACAGCTAGAGTTGCCAACTGTCCGTTTTTAAGAGAATTTGTACCGTCTACGGTCAGAACCGTTGACCAGACAGCAAAAGTCTGGTTCTTGTGAATCTTGCTTACTCACTGTTCATTGCCGTTTGGGTATTTCCATTCTTGCTGAGCCAGTCTACTGTGCAAACATTTTAGTTTTTTAGAACTACACTGAAATGTATTCTGCGGTATGTTGCCACTCACTGCTTAGTATGATCTGATGGTTGATTCTGTGCTAAATCACAAATACAGCAGCTAACTCAATTTGCAGAGCAGACATACAGTATTCAGTCTTTAATTTTCCTCAGGTAGCTTCCAGAGAATGTTCATTACACAATTTAGTGCATTTTCTGCACCGCTGAGATAACCTTCTTAATCGTGCTACTGAAAACTTTGTCACACAGGCCTGTCTAACTTCACTCCTTCTTGTAGATGTGTTTTTAGATCTGATCATGCAAATGATTAAAAGGTACATAAGAACCTTTTAATTTTATTGTGTTACATGTTTCCGTGTATTGCTACAACTGTTTACGTAAGGTGTGTGTATAGTTTTAATTTTAATTTTATTTTTTTTTACATTTTTACCCCTTTTTTACCTTTAAATTGCATCCCCTGCCTCAAGATGGCTTCACATGTACCGAGATGGACCTCTCAGAAATACATTTCCCATCATCCTCCTGCTCACTAGTAAATCCGAACCTGCCCCTGAATGTCCGCATGAGTGGGATTGTTATTCTGCTCCCGATCCAGGTCAGCATTCTGGTTCCAGAACTTCGGTATATTAAGTGGGCTGGAGTAGCTTGTGCAGTAGGGGTCTCAGTAACCCTCCCCCACAGATCACCATGTATTCCAATCAGCAATACAAAAAACGTTCTTTAAGGTCAAAAATGGTTAAAACAAGTAAATAAATCTCATTCATAATCACAAATATATTTAATTATCTAGGTAGAAATTAATTCTGGTCCCGTACACGCTCTCTCTCTCTGCATCGTCGGCGTCACAGCCACAGTCTGTTAAATTTCTGTTTCAAGATGAGTTACATACTCTTTCATTAATTAAAACCCACCATTTCTAAGTGCAAATTAACTCCTGATAAATTATGACAATTAACATGGATTTGCTGTTAAATTCCCACAGAAACAAAAGAAACAGACACAAGAAGCCCTGCTCGTTAAGATATTAACATAATTTTGTAAATCAACATAATTTCAGAAATCACATTAGCACGATTATTTAATAACAAAAAATATGCATAACGACCGCTTGAAAATGCCACAATCAATGCTACGTACTGATTTATTGATTAACACTAGAGTTATCATTTATGAGTTTTTGAAAATCCTGCCCACAGTACTGCATTACTGTAAATAGTTAAGACATTACTTGTCCAAAACATGTAGATGGTAAAGAATCATTTAAACTTTTGAACCACACAGAAAAAGGGGGCTTTTCTGCTATACCTAGGCTTGGCTGTGCTGGTATATCACACTGTGACTGCATGCACCGTTTGAATTCTGTTGATAAACTGAGGAGATTAGACTGCAATGACCTTAGTCTGGCACATATTACAAGCACTAAATTCACCACTGAAAGAAAAAAAAAAACATTCATGCTGAAGTATAAACAAGGGAGAATTTTTATTTGTTGAGGGACACTGAGTTTAAAACTTGGCAGGACAAGTCGCCTAGTCAGGGAAACCGCAAGCTGGCTCAGTCTTGTGTAAAATGATGCTGCAATATAGCAGCATGAGCAGGACTGATAAGTGAGGTGTACAGATATGCTGGAAACCAGGGATATCTCAGGCCATCTGTAGCTGGGCTTTATACTGAATGGCCATGAAGTTTAAGGTGTCATAAAACATTTAGATTTAAGATGTCTTATAAAACACCCTTTGAATCCAATGTCAGCAGAAAAATTGTGGTGAATTCTGATTAAAATGTTTATCTGAGGTGGTTTTGTGCTGAAAAGCAGGACTATAGTGTGTGCAGGGCATGCTGGATCTACACAACGGGGTTCAGTCCCGAAATAATACAACAAGAATAACACACAACACAGACACAGTCACATCTCCTGATAGTGAGTGCTCTTCATGCAGGTGTGGTGTAAGGCATTAATAGCGGAAGTGGTGCAGTGTAGTCCAGACTTGATGCTGGCCTGTAGCGACAGCTCTCTGTTCTCGTAGCTGTCTAGCAATAACAAACACAGACAGTTAGTTTTGACAAACAAACAAAACAAAACACTTAACACTCATGATACATTTCTTAAGTCTCTGTTTCCTTTACCTGTTCTTTCGATAATCATAACAAAAGAACAGATTACATCGTCACATCCCCTATTATACACTTAGTTATGCTCTCTGTGATAACTAGTACAATCACATCTCCTCCAATCCCTGGCTGACACATCATGTACCGCATTAGGGCTACGACTTTGGGGATTGTAACTCCGCCCCCTTCCTGGATGGCTGGCTTTCGACTGACCCTGGAATGAACTGCCAGACCATCCAGTACAAGGCACGCTGTTCCTTTTATATAGCGCCTTCATAGGTCATTTATTAGAAACAAAAGCATGTGTGATATAATTTGTGAAAGATATCTACTCTGTGGTATGATGGATCAAAGATAATGAATGATATGAACAAAAAGGCCTAAAAGGTATAAATAAGCTGATATACACTGATACTGTGAATGTGAATTAAACAGTCCTCAAAAGACACTGAACACTTATTCAAGGTGCCTCTGTCACTGGAAACTTCCTTGCTTTCGTCCCTGCTAACTGTTTTCAAGTTATCAGTATGGTATAGAAATGGTATATTAGAATTTTAATAACGTCTTTGTGCACGAGACAACACTCTTAACAGAGACGTTAAGTGTAGATGCTAATGATATGATCCAAGGGGACTTGACTTAAAAATTACTGAACAACAGAGTGTTCTACTGTATAGAAATTGGCTTTTAGGACTATTTTATCCTATATAATTCTAGTTAGGGACTTGGAATCCCTTGGTTTCATATTAAACACATTCTAGAACCTGCTGTTGTTGTTCAATATAACAAGGGTTCTTTATATTGTAGAACCTAAACAAGGGGGTTCAAAGACAGACCAAAGGATGCAAGCAGTTCCATATAGAATAGACAGAAATGCTTTTTTGTGACAGAGGTTTCACTGGATACAAGTCTGTAATGTTGCCCTGCATGATTTAAAAACTCAAGAAAAGAACAGGAACCCTATTTTAGTAAAATAGATAATTATTCTTATCTCAAAGTGTGCCTTCTCTTTATACAAGAACTTTCCCTACTAACAAATTTAATCTTCTTGAGTGTAATTAAATCCATCCATTTTAGACACAGAGACATGGGCTGTTTATGTAAGTGAAAAGCATTGTTGTGCTTTTAGCAACTTAATCTGTCAATTGAGACTTACAAATAGATCTAGCTTTTTTTTTTTAATGTGAGTGATGTTTTTCCCCCTTGTTGTTGTGATGTAATAAAACATGATGGAAGAGCAGTTCGCCATTCTGTAGATTAGCTTGTATAATCAGATTTATTTGCAAATAGTGTACTGGAAAAGTAAATAGGCAAAAGGCAATATTGGTGTCAAGGTCAATTGCTTTATTTCCTCATCACAGGTAACTGGTACAAATAATAGGATTGTGATGCAATTGCTATCACCAACACTAGCATTTATAGCAAGCAATCTTAGTAACAGAATACGGGCCAGTGTGTAACATAACAAAAAAACTATTGCATTGTTTCCCTTGACAGGGCCCCCGCTTTGCTAATTGCTGCCGCCGTCAGCGCTCTGCACACGTTAGTGTTCTTTGTTTGATTGCATCGTTATTTACATTTCAAAGGCCTATTTATGAACAAAACCTGTATCGTGTTTGTGACGGCTTTCATTATAAAAACAAGTGTGGAGGCACAAACCGTTGCATAAGTAAGATGTTTTAATATGAAGCTTGAGGCATGATACTTTAACAGCAGAAGCAGAAACAAAATTAATAAGTAAACTTTCTCTGGAATGCTTGCTTCCTTTGCAGTCATGGTTGTTTCAAATATATTAGCATAGAAATACAGTACTAACTTTGAAGTGTTTTAGGCCTTTATGCAAGATGGGTCCACTTGGAAAACACGTATGTGAGTAATATACATCCCACAGCATGGCTGGAAATCCACAATTAGAGCTATCATTAAAATGAAACATGATGACCATAACATATATCAAAAGTAGCCTATGTATAGAATTGCATAGAATATGAATTACAATTAGGGCTTCTGATTTTTTGTGTTTTACTCCCTTTTCTAGTCTCCTTTAAGAATTCGTTTGATACCTGTTAAGCCATTTGTGTATCTCGTTCACAACAAGAAATGTATTAATAGTAAAATGCATTTAATTTACGGTTTTGTTTTTCTGTGAAACAGCTAAATTGGTTTTAAATTGGCCAAGCCTTCATTTTTTATTTATAAGCAGAACGTACAAACGAGATCGCAACATGTTAATAAGCAACTAATCTTTATTAAAGATATAATGAAAAATAAAGTATTTTATGCTGGACACACTTTATCATAATAATTCTGTGTACTTGTCTTTACATTAATAAATGACAATAGTACAACCATACTGTTAAATGGAAATCAGGCCACAGATGTATTTTTTCTTACTGCAGTAGATCGGCACAAATCTTACGGGGGATATAGCTGGTATTCACAGATATCCATTGATTTTGTTGAGCAATATTTTTCTAGTCTCAATTTCTCTCTGAAAGGTAAAACAACAGCTCTGCTAAGAGAGGAAGGAACTCAGACCGATGTTTCTCCACAAGCTACACAGATGCTGATGAAGCCCGCAGTGACGTGGGAGCATGAGTACTGTACGTGTTTCTTTATTTATTGATCAGAGAGGACTAAAGGAGCACACAGAGGAACTAAGAGGGTGCAATTCCTGCTGTCTCATTTGCTCTTGGAGAGTATGGTTTAATCATTAAACTACCAGCATAGTCAAAAGAGGGAATTAAACATTAAAATCTCCTTGCAATGACAGGAGGACAGAATTCATATATAAGAATTCTCTCTGTTTAAGGTTAATACATTTCTGTAAATGAAAAAAGGTCGACTAACGTTTTTTATTTGCTCTGAATAGAAGTGCTGGTATATGAATGCAAATTTTAATGCATTCAATTTTAATTTTAACTGTAGAACAATGCAAGCTGTATATTTCTAAAAACTACTAATGGTTGTAAAATGTATTGTAAGAGACAGAAATCTGTATATTAAAATGTATTTGTGTAACTAACCCTTTCCATTCATGGAATTATATTTCTGACATTAAATAGAGACACAATTTCCTGCAGAAGTGACATGAAAAAAGTCCAAACATTAATACTGAGGCGATCAATAAGTCTACAGCTGTATCTGCTCTATTTGTTTATTTGCCTAAAGGGTTTCCCTAAAGGGGGATCATGATCACTGTGTAATATTTTTTTTAATTATAATCTACACCCTCTTTATATTATGTCAATATACTTGTTGTGTTTGCCTTAATAATAAAGTACCATTCATCAAATCTGGAATGAACCAAACAGATGCCTCCTGATATAGTGGTAGAAATATGATGTAAATTGTCATAGTATTTAATTAAAGCTTTGACGCTATACAAAAAACACTCCTCTTCCCTGATTGGTTTACCCCAGTCACTTTCAATCTACCTACGCTATCAATAATGGTTAAACTACTACTTAAATCCAGTTTCTGACTTTCCCAAAATGTCCAGCCTTCTTCATCTCCTCATCCACACTGCTTCTGCATCTCCCTTTCAGATGCACAAGGACTTGGGTGATCTCTGATCTGTCTTGAGGTGTAATCAAACAACAAACATTAAAAAGGTGGGTTCTTGTTAAAGTTGGTTTTATTGAGAACAGTATTGTGGGCATGGGATGAGATGTTAAATATGGTCTGATTTAATCCACAAAAAATATAAATGAACATGCAGCATAGAAAGGGATATTTTTGAAGCGATAGCGATTTTGAAGTTCTGTTTTTGATTCCTTAACGTTTGACCAGCACTATGTAATTGCTTTAAATTAGTATAACTGGCTATACTGTTGTACAGTATATCAGCAATTACAATGCAGTGGTGGTGTTAATATGGGTTTCTCAAATTGTCATCACATTGCGGTCGCACAGGTAACAGCCCAGTTATCTGCATTCTCACTAAACCTGTTTTATAGCCATCTACACTTGGCAGCAAATATAGGTTTAAAAACCATACAGCGTTGTTAGAGACTATTTGACAAATTAAAGAGCTGAATTCCAAAACCATGTCACCTGGGATAAATTAACTCAATGGACTTTTTATACATGTTTTGTATTTGTACTATTGACACCATTAAAACACCATTTTAAAATATTAGGAAAATTCCAGCTGCAACGGTAATTGTATAAATAAAATACTAAGAGCAGAGGTAGGTTTAAGACCATTCTGTTTGTGAGCTGAAAATCAGTGTTTGATTGTCATCTCGTGCCCTTTCACTAACCAGAAGGCTGCTCATTCCAAACAGTAGTACTGACAATGCGGGAGAATGGGCATTTTGTGTATAAGTTATCATTGGTTCATTCTTTCTTTATGTTACTGTAATGTTACTGTAATAATAGAAAAGAATTACAAACACATCTGAATTATCTTTTTGTATGGCAGCATGAAGTAAACAGCATTATAAATGTGCTTTCTTCTTCTTAGAAAGGCAGCATTTTAATAACTGTCACTTTGACTTGTGTATTTTTAGTCGACATTATCTTACATATATTTTTTTTGCCTATGTGTGAACAGGATGGCTTTGCATGGGTGACGTCAGACCAGAAGAAGGAAGAAGAGCAACAAAGGTAGGGCGGTGAATCTGTGACGCTACGGCATCCAGGGTTTTATTGTAAATAATAAACAGAAGGGTTTAAACAAAACACACAAAACAGGACATGGCACTTGAGGCCAAAATAAAAGGTAAACAACATGGACAACAATAAACAAGACAGTGGACGAACAGACAAACAAGTACTGTGCTGGCACTTCCAGCACACTGTAGCAATTGTTCTCAAAACCCGAAAAACTCCTTCTTTCTCCTCACGAACACACAACCCTGGGTGAGTGAATATATGCAGCTTTTATGCAGCTGTACCGAGACTTGATTGCTAATCAATCATTCAATTGGAGTCTCGGTACAACTGCACATGAATTAATAAAAATGCAATTCCCCGTGCTCACATATTATACTTGCACATGAAGTGCTGTGCAATCCTCGTGCCTAAATACAAATATACATTTTAAACACTTGTGCTCATAACCCATATTTATATCCTGTGTATTTTATACATAAACACCAACATTAACACACTACAGACAACATAAAACACTTAATAAACATAGAGGCGGAACACTCCGCCACACTATGTTTATCTTTTTATTCTCATATGTTGTCAGGACCACAGTGTCCATTTTAGCACATCATCAGACATTACTCGTTCCCATATCAGGAACCACACCTCCTCAAGTCAATCGTCAGGTATCAGGCATCAGACCAGTCCTCCTTGAGTCAGGCTCAGTCAAGTAGTACGATATATATATATATATATATATATATATATATATATATATATATATATATATATATATATATATATATATATAATATTTGACAGATAGCACAGGGTGTTCTTACTACCAGCAAATGATCACTTTGAGATTTGAACTTTTGGAACTGAAAGACATTTGTCTTTACTTTCTATACAGACTTTAACTATTTCAGATGTGTTGCTGATCCATGCTCTTATTTAATACATATCCCTAACTGAGTATTCAGGACATGTTCCTGAAGAAATAAAATAGGTATACAGACCTGAAACAGGTGGCACCGATCACCTTTAGGTTCTTTATGCTCTCCATCACTGCAGTTTGTGTTGAATCTGTATTTAACAGTCCACATTTTTGCACTACTTGAGCCCACAAACCTTCACAGCATTTATAACTCTCTGTGGTCAGTTTATCTTCTTCAATGCCCTATTCAGCTATTACTGCATGTAACAGGGTGACCCACGTCACTTTATTTAGACACGTTTGATTTAGTTATTGTAGTATATTCACGTTCTGATTTGTCACATTTGATTTTTCCTTCTGGTATTCTGCCTGACTGATGTCACCCCAGTCGAAAAGAACGAGTGCCCTCCTGGGTGCTGCATTTATATCTCCTGGATAGATAGTTTATTTGCTGACAGCATTAGAAGTTTTTTTAAAAAAAAACTACTGGAAAATTTAGTTGAAGCAAAATGTATACATCCAAAACAAAATAAACTAAAACAAATAGTTGCAATACCACCACTAAGCTGTAGTATTTTTAGGAGGGCATATGTGGACCACTTCCTGTTCTGTTCACCTGAAGAACTCTGAGCAGCCCACTCTACTGGTTGATAACTGAAAATAATCATTCCAGATTGGAAATAGCCCTTTTAGGAATTACTCCCCAGGGCAAAACTATTACAGTATAATAGGGCAGACTCCATTCTACCAAAATG
This sequence comes from Polyodon spathula, assembly GCF_017654505.1. Taxonomy (NCBI): domain Eukaryota; kingdom Metazoa; phylum Chordata; class Actinopteri; order Acipenseriformes; family Polyodontidae; genus Polyodon; species Polyodon spathula. The sequence goes on from NC_054536.1 coordinate 17,307,823, forward strand.
GACTGCAGTTATTCTGAGGACTTGATTCTAAACCTGGGGCAAATGCTTTTGAACAGTAGTAGCTGATATGTAATATACTTATAGAGCATATATGGAAAGTTTGATTGAATAATTTCACTTTCAGAAGTTAAGCAAAAGCCTTGGAACAGTTAAAATAATGCAATAGACCTGGTTTATATCTGTAATTTATATTGTCTTATGTTATATTTTTATATATAAAACTTCATAATAAGAATTCATAATATAAAAAAGATAATATGAAGACATGATTTTGTTTTTTTAAGAAAAGGCAAACTTAAGTTCTGCTGTTCCAGGTTTACCCAGTCCCTACACAGACACACACTTTATTAAATCAAAAAATGATAAATGATGGGGTTATCAAAAAATCAATCAATCAATTTTTATATAGAGCTTTTTATGTAAGACATCTCATAAAAAAATAAAATAAAACATACATCAAAACTGTTTAAAAAAAACAAACCAAAAAAAAAAAAAAAAACAGTTATGTCTGATGCCATATGCTGAGATTTGGCTTACGATTTAAATCCAAGCTTAAAATATAAATATAAAATGCTAAAGAAAGATAAAAACAAATGTTTTTCGTTTTGCTCTTGTGTGATTGGATGATTCAGACATCTCTGTCTGACCCCTCACTCTCTGGAGTACTATACAAGTGTTTCAGTTACGTAGTTATTGGTATTTAATAAATAAAATAAATGAAAGTGTCTGTTCTGCCACCTAGCTAATGGTACTTGTTTTTAATGCATTAATAAAATACACAGACAGAGGGCTTTTAATTTGTATTTATTTATTTACTTATTAATTTATTAATAGAAAAGCAATCTAGTTCACATTTAAAATCTAGCAGACAAAGGTCAAAAGCAATTCGAAAGAATGGTGTCTGAAGCAGCGAATGAAATTGTATTGTGTAATGATTTTTAACCTGCACTGTAATGCTAGTGACATGTACTTGGTTTCACAATGTATTCCAGGATGTTTGGCAGCCTTGTTTATATAAGAGGGGAAATGAGCATTTTTTTATTTGCACATCAGTGGCATATCTGATATTTGACCTAAGCAAAGCAACAGAGGAACAAGAGTGAATCCTTTCAAGTTGGACCAGGGTTATCCTATGTGAATTTTTAGGAATAAATTATCTCTTGATTTTTTTTTTTTTTTCAGGAAATGGGAGCAGGCTTCATCTCAGACTGAAAATAATTTCTAAATTGAGTCTCACTTTTTTTTCTGAAAGCATATTTTCAATATGTTTATATGTTCAAGGGCCTGCAAACATATTGCTATCTTTGTTGGCTGGATGGCTCAATAGATTATCAATGGGATGTGAAGACATTTATAATCCCTCTTAATTTGTAACTATAAAGCATTATGATGGCTATCTTGTTTTATACAGTGTTTAGGCACTGTGCCTTAGCTTATCATTGGTGCTCTACACACAATCTGTTCGTTTGAGCTTTCAGGACTCACATGAACGATTAACTAAATATCAGTTACTATCAGCATTGCAGCAGTAGGGTGCCCAGTTACCCACCTGCATTAGTGGTTTTCGTATCTGTGGGGGTTGACAACGGCTCTGACAATTAAAAGTTCAGAAATTTAGAAATTGTTAATTGTTAGATAATTTCCAAATAAGTAAACTTCTCAACAGAAGTCATCTGTTTGTCAATCATGGGTGGTTTTGAGTTGTGGCCATCTATGCTCTTGAAATAGGGTGGAGCCCAGACAGTCAATGAACATCCAGGAGAAAATAAGTTTCAGTTTCATACAGATTTTAACCTAGGTCCCTGTGGCAAAGTGCTCAAGTGAGTGCAGGTGTAGGCAATGCAACAGTGTGGAAAGAACAGACAGACAACAATTTACAGGTCCAAGTGTGTTTATTGCAGTTTTCAATTTCCAGAGCCTAATGGCAAACAACTGTATATAATAAATGTAATTAAAATGATACAGCGGCATGTATCACTTTGTTTGTAATCCCCGGGTTTGACCCGTAACCAAAAAGTCTCATTTACACCAACACAACACAAAACACATACACAGTTCCTACAGTGAGTGATTTAGTGCTCATCGTGCAAAGACAGTTTTCTCCATGAAAGGGAAGTGCTGGTATTTGGGTTTAATGCTGGCCTGCGGCGACAGCTCCGTATAGGTGTTAGTAGTCTTAGAAAACAGACAAACAAACAGTTAACTAAACAAACTAACAAAACACAACACTCACGTTTCTTATAACACAGGGTCTCATTTTAGGTTGTTTCTAACCATTTACAAAGGACCAGATCACTTTCAGTACGACCCCTATTTATACCCTCCCTCATGACCCCTTGGTTAACAAGTGCTTCCGCTCCTCCAATGTGCGAATGCCATGCCGTTTCCAGTCCAGGTCATCAAGTTTGAGTACCATAGCTCCGCCCCCTTTCTAGATGGCTGACTTCCATCTACCCATGGGAATAAATTGTCATGCCATTTAGTCCAAGGTACTCTGTTCCTTTTACACAGTGCCCTCACAGGTCGGGAGGGAGATCTAACACCAAGAATCATTCGATCTCTGTCACAGTCCCCCACATGAGACAACACCCTTATCAAAAAGATTCCACTGCTTTTTTCAAATTTGTGTGAGGAAAAAAAAAAAGGTTTCAGAATGAATTTGCTGACTGACACATCTTTATATTATTCAACTCAGACAGCTACAGGAAAGAGTTCATTATAACAGACAGAACTAATTTTATAGGCTGGCTGATAGGATCGCCAACAGTGAAACATTTGAACAATGCTTGTTTCCAACCCACTGATTCACAGTACACATAATTTAAGTCTGCATTTCTGGACAAAGTTGTTATTTGGCAGGCACTGTGGATTGACATTTCTAGTTATTTGCTGGGTAATCTGAATGTTGGCAATTCATGCACATTTTATTTGCAGTCTTTGAAAATATGTTGGATTGACCACTAAAAACTGTAGCGCTAACAAGAAACTCAGTCATTATTAAGTAAATATATGTAATTTATGCAAATATATGTCATGCAACAAGAACGAGAGTTATACATATTGGAGTTAATATTCAATACACTACAGAGAAACATGTATAGAACAACCTGAGAAGTCCTGAAGTAAACCCTGGAGTGAAAAGAGCCAGTAACTTATGCAGAGCTAACAAGGTAATCACAATTAATTTTCAGAGAGGAAGACAAAAGGGCTTAATTACATTAGCACTGGGAAGATATTATTGTCAAATTATTTTCTTCTTTAAGAACATAAGTACATAAGAAAGCTTACAAATGAGACAAGGCCAATCTTGCTTGTTTGGTTGTTAGTAGCTTATTGATCACAAAATCTCATCAAGCAGCTTCTTGAAGGAGGTTGAAAGGTTGAAAAACCCCCTTGGGTCAACATTGTCAGTACCTTTTAGAATTTTGAATGCTTGAAATCAGGTTGCCACATAGTCTTCTTTGTTCAAGACTGAATAAATTCAATTATTTAATCTGCATATGACATGCCCTTTAAACCCAGAATAATTCTGGTTTCTCTTCTTTGCACTCTTTTTAGAGCAGCAATATCTTTTTTATAGCGAGGTGACCAGAACTGAACACAATATTCTAGATGAGGTCTTACTAATGCATTGTAAAGTTTTAACATTACTTCCCTTGATTTAAATTCAACACTTTTCACTCTATATATCCAAGCATCTTGTTGGCCTTTTTTATAGCTTTGTGAGCTCGGTCATCCGCTTCAGTAAAAGTGCTAGAGTAAAACTTAAAGTTATCTTGTTACTTTGCTGGGTCGTGGGGGGTTATCATACAGGTTTGTGGCATGTCTCAGTACTGTGGTAGGGTGCAGTTACTAAATGAATCGCCATGCTCAAGCATGTTCCCTGGGTAGTGTTGGACTTGTAACCAGCTTACAGCAGCAGATGCAAGGGGTGGTTTCTAGTACTGGACGCTATTGATGGCTGGTCATTCATAAAACTTTTTTTTTTTTGCTATTGCAGTGTATCATTTTGCGATCCACCAACACTGAACAAATACTGTTGCAGAATCTTTAATAATATGGAATGTCGCAGACAAAGGAGGAGGAGATGTAGCGGAAGAGAGAAAGATGGCACAAAAAATCATTTATGCATAATGTATAAAGCTATTTTTGAAATATGGACATTATTCATAATGCAGAACAATGCTGGGTCAGTAGATAATGCAAGGAAGATTAGCTGAAGAAACAGTCCCGTCTACCACAATTTCATTCATTTTGCTGAAGCAGCACTTTCTGTTACTGGGCCAAAATCAAACCTTTTTTTTCTTAAAATCAGGTTAACAAATTTGAAGCAGTTATTAGAAGTTGGGCAAGAAGATAATATTGTAGCAAGCACAGGAATCACTAGAGACACACACCAAAGTTCTCAGGTACAATGTGGTTTATTAGGCAGCTAATAAGACATTAGCACAATCCACACACACCTACCCCAGAGCACTACCCCACCTCTCAAGGTGAAATTCATACAACAAGAAAAACAAGTCAGGAAGGGTTTCTACAATTACAGGTATTACATCACAACAATAAATGCACTTTCCAATCACTGCAGTGAAACACAACGACAATAACAACAGTTTCCCCCACAATATTTCCCACTCCCAGCGTCCTCTGCTGCTAATTAGCATGTTGCATCTTATGCACTTAAAATATAAACTCTTTGGGGGCTTCCTGTAACATGTTATTTGTTCTGTTCTAATTATTTAAAGGGTAAGACCAGTGTTTTAAAAGTATTTTTTTTAACCTTGAATTAATTGGGTGAAGACCATTTTGTCTCACCCCACAGAGTCAGTCCCTGTGGAGCAGGTATTAGGATCCCATCTGATACAACCTAAAGGTGTTGTTGTTTATAAAATAATTATATGGTACTATACTAGCTTGAGAAAGCTCAACCCCAGGAAGTCTGTTACTGTTTCACTTCCTAGGTCATTTCACCTCAGCATTGATTCTGAAGTTAAGGTGTATAACTGGAAGATTACCAGTTTTTCTAAATTGCACATGTGAGACCTACAGAGTGAATGGAAGTACAAAACAGGTAAGATTTATTTGTTTAGCAGCTACTGTATAATCCCTTAAAAGTCTGTGCAGCAAAGGGGGTTTCGTTTTTAGGGTCTTAATTCCTGTTGCAAAGTGAATAAATCTACAGTTTGGTGGTATGTCAAACGGTCTTCACCATATATTAAGGAAAAACAAAATTCTTGCTCTACAGATAAATGATTAGTTGCTATACGAGAGGAAATAAAATCCATAGTTATTACATCTTTAAAAGTGCTGGTAGAGGCTCCTCACCACCTCATGTCACTGCAGTTGTAGCAGGACTGTAACCATTAGGCAAGCAGATTTTAAAAGGTGTAGCTGCCAACACTGGGAAATTTAAAAAGACGGGATATAACAAAAAACTGTTATTATGCTTATAAATGAATTTCACAAATCTGTGTTCACTTCTAATCCTTATAATATAGTTCTTAAATGTTCAGGTTTATTTTAAAACATGATATCTGTTACCAGATGAGGTTAAAGAAATGTATGTTTGTAAGCCAAACTTTCAGATAGCGTTACACCTGGATGATAAAATTGTTCCCACTAACCAGCTGCTTACCCTATTGACTGAAATGCTGTCAGGCACAAACACGCTTTCACCCTGTCCACTTCCTACTATCACTGTATATGACACTGGTCTGGTACCTCTTTGAATAGCACCAGGAATACATTTTAGTCCAAAACTAAAAATGTGGGTGTAGACTTCATCTCCTGGTGAGAAACGTCTCAGTTTTATGTTTGACATGATTTTCTTTTTGCTTCATTTAATTGTTTTGTATTTTACCTTTTATGTTTGGGTATATGATCTCTAATATTGACCTTAATTTTCTTCCCACGAGCTTCTCTGCTGGTGACATTCCTGTTGTAGATGGTGGCGTGATATGGTAACTAAACAATAACCTGACACTTTAACTTCAACGGGTCTCCTGGCATTTTCTTACGGCTGCATTGACCAATTAGAATTAAACCTTCGCTTACATGACACAGAGCCTGTCAAAAGAAGTTACATGTCTGTACAAAAGCCGCTTTTTCAAGAAATAAAAGAATACTTGAATGATTTAATTGCCTGTGGATGAATAGAGAAATCAAAGTCTCCAAACTCATCGTCTGTAGTATGTGTAAGAAAAAAATGGCGGTTTAAGACTGTATTGATTAACGTGACCTAAACAGAAAGACCATTCCTGAGCACCAAACCAATCCCTAGAGTGCAAGATCATTTGGATGGAATTGCCTGGTTTTCATTATTAGATCAGGGCAAAGCCTACCATCAGGGATTTATGGCCAAAGAAAGAAGACAACTGACAGCATGTATTGATGCCGTGGAGATTAAATGAATAGATCAGAATCCCTTTGAAAGCCAACTTCCAAAGGTGCATGGAAGAGTGTTGGAGAGGAGGGGCTGAGGGATGAAATCTGTGTGCCATATTTGGACGACACCCTTGTTTACAGATACAATATCGAACAGCATGTTGAAGACATCAGGAAAGCAATGCAATGATATAACATCAAGTTAAGGCTTGCAAAGTGTAACAAGCCACAAGTCAGGTATTTGGGAAGAATTGTATTGGTAGAGGGGAAGCCAAATGGACCCAGCTGATACTGCGGCTATCTAAGTACTAAAGGGCAAAAAGCCAGGTACAGTAGGAGACCTTTGTAGAGTGTTAGGTTTGCTCAGTTATTATAAGCAGTACATTAAAGATTTCTCACATATTGCAAAACCATTATACAATCTCTTTATCGTTATACACTACAACAGTTAGTCAAGGAAAACCCCAGGACACAGCCTTCAGAAAGGGGAAAAAGCAAAAATTCACAGTCTCCTCTTCAAGGCCTATTAATTGGACGAGGAATATCAGCCCACATTGGAAAGACTGATTGATTGTTTGCAACAACCGCCTGTGTTGGGTTTCCTTGATTTCTTGTAGCTTTACAACTTGTATACTGATGCTTTGAACGAAGGACTGGAAGCTGTGCTGTATCAGAGCCAGGGAGGTATGCTGAGAGCCATAGGCTATGGATCGAGAACACTTACTGCTGCCAAGAAAGATTACCACCTCCACTCAGGAAAACTCACATTTTTTATTTTAAAATGGGCAATCACTGACAAATTCAGACTATCTATACTATGCACCAACCTTTACAGTCTTCAGTGACAACAGCCCTCTTGCATATGTGTTGCCTTCAGCTAAGCTTAATTCTATAGGATACAGGTGGGTGGGAGAACTTCCACTTTACCATAAAGTATCAGCCTACAAAAGAAAATGTGGATAGAATCTTTAACCTCTTCTCTTCAGATGCAAAATGAATGTGCACTCCAGGTACCAGATTTTGAAGTTATTGTAATTGGTGTGTTTTACCCATTAAATTGGTATAAAATAATAATATTTGGGAATACATTTCTAACATTTTTATTAACCCTTTAGGCTCCTGTGTACTAGTTAGTCATATAAAATAAAGCAAAACAGACACAAAAGTTTTCTTTCTTTTCACATTTTACTTTTGTATGAACAAAAAAAACAAACTATATATATATATATATATATATATATATATATATATATATATATATATATATATATAGTAGCAAAAGCAAAATGTCTAAACAGTAAAATAAATGTTTTTTATATATACATAACACAAATATAATTTTTTTAAATGTAAAGTATGTACAAAATGACACACAATATTTAAAAGGAATACAAAAACAGCTGGAGCTGTTTTTGTTTGTTTATTTGTGTAGCAGAGGACTAGACCACTAGACTAGACTAGACTGCAGCCACAGACCTCACAGCACGACCCAGAACAACAGAGCACCACTGTACTACAACCGGAGCACTTTCCCCTGCACTTGTGGATAACTGTCCTGTGTTATTATTTTGTGAAACCTTTTTGTATGGGACTGAAAACCCACCATTTTACCCCTATACCAGCAATGGTATGGGGTGGGGCGGTTTCACAAAATAATAATACAGTACATTGATTATTATTAATTAAAAACAGACTATTTTGGTAATTATAAGACTGTTTGGACATTCACTTTGTCACCCACACCACACACCTCCTGACAGGCATGTATAAAAAGAGATTAAATTGAAGAAAAAACATAGAATAAATGCCAAAACTTGACAGGGCTAATGATTTCGCTCTCAAATGCAGTTTCCTGAACAGAATACATCATGACCAGTGAGCAGAATTTGAAAATCAACTCTTCACTCAGCTGAAGAAGTATTGTGGGGTGGCTGGGTCCTGAACAACTCCTTAGCACCCACAGGGAAATGGCCAGGTGGAGCATTTCAATAGAACACTCCTGCAGATGTTGAAGACATTGTCGGATCAACAGAAGTCAAATAGGAAGGAATCACTGAACAAAATGGTCCATGCTTAGAACTGTACCCGCAGTGAGGTAACAGGGTTCTCACCCTTTTATCTTCTCTATGGTAGGTCACGGAGATTGCCTATTGACCTTTTATTTGACATAGCTACTGATTCTGGACCCAGTAATTACAGAGAATATGTGGACAAAGACATTAGCATAGTGCTGCAAAAAGCATTATAATCACAAAGCAAGGAGTACAGTCTTATACTCCATAGAAACATCTTATTACCTTGTGATCATCTGCAAGTTGAACCTCAAGCCACAGCTGATGTAGGTCACCACTCTAGAAAACATGCACATGGCAACAAGAGGACTAAAGAAAGTACAAAGATGCTGGAAGAAGCTGTGAATACTACAGAGACAGAGGATGAGATGCCTTGTCCAATGCAATTCAATTAAGTGAAGAGGAAATACCAGACTACCCAGAATTGAAAGCTAAGAGTTCTGCATCAGAGTGTAAAGGTTTTAAGAGAACAAGGCCTTTCACCTCCAGAAACACAAACAAATTAAGATTTTTTGTTGGATTCACCAGCAAGGGATCACACACCAGCAAACCCTGTTGAGGTAGCAGACCAAGGTAGCCCTTATGAAGATCAACCATTGCAATATTGTAAAACATAAGATGCATGTTGATTACTGTGCAGAGATGTGCTTTCCTATACAGTAAAGAAAGAGAGAGACAGAGTTCTACATTAAATTAGCTGTATACTGAGTTTTTTGTTTATTTGGAAATGTACATTCAGTAATTGAAAGATAAGAATGAATGATTGATGCAGACAGTGTTGGTGTATGTGCTATCACAATGTTAATGTATTTCTTATATTAACAGCACATGATGACATTGTAAATATTTTTGTAAGTTTTGATAACACCATTAGTAAATGACTGCCGCAACGGTTTACTTCTGCAGAGGTGATTTATTTCACTTCATCCCTTTTTCATAAAACCTATAATCCTATTTAGTAACTGACTTCCAGAACGATTTCATTTTCTTCAAAGAATACCATAAAATATATTGAAAAAAGCTGCCATGTCATGGGTATTCGTCCAGTAATACAATACACCCTCAGAATATGTACCGGGAGGATACCACTGTTTACAGAAGATGGGAAGCTTGCTATTGGTCTTAGTCACAGGACCAAGGAGCCCTACAGATACCAAACACATGACATATAATACATTTTTGAAACAGTGAACAAAACTGGAAATCTAAGAAATGCAGCATAAAGAGTCATACTTATCATAAATGTGAACTCTACCTACAGTATATAGCAACTGTTTTAAGACCATTGATAGATAGAAATAAAAGATGAGAACAGAAATTAATTTAATAAATTCCCATCATTTAAAAAAAAAAAAAAAATTGTAATAGAGGTGAGGAGGCCCACGGGTCTTCTAATGAAATCAGACTTTTACCCTGAGTGGAATATGAATTAGTGAAAAAAAAAATACAAAAAATGAATTTGGAATTATAGGCGTGCTTTTAGCAATCAGACAATTGCAAAATCAGGCTGCCTAAAGGAAACTGGTACTTAAGGGTTATTGTCTCATCATGGTATTCATAATGCAGGGCGTACAAATAATTTGTTGGTGTCTTTCTGTTTATTTTTGGAATAAAGGATGTTTATTATATAGGATATTATATAATTAAAAAAAAATGAAAAGCCAAAAAACAGTCCAAAACTATTTATCAAAGTATTATGTTAATCTTTAAATAAGCCATGAGCTCATGCTTTGTAAATAGGGCCTGTAGTCCTGTTCAGAGTGAGTGCTGACTGTACTATTTGCAATATGCAGGATTTAAAAAAATCACATGTTTTGTTGATTTTGTAATTTTCAGTTGTGTTTCTTTGTAGCAAGTTGCAAAATCAAACAGGTGAATAAACTCAACTTCATTAAAATACAGTAGTACTAACTACAACATTAGGTAAAGTATTTTTGGGCAATTCCAAGCACAAGAAATTCAAGAAACTTTTGTATGAGCATCTTTAAAAAAAACTGGAGCACTCTTCATCAAGCACCAACACATCAGTCTGTTTTGGGGCATTAAATAGATGTTCATGAAACCTCACGGATAGTTTTAATAAAACAAAAATCTGTTGACAGCTGGTTTCACAAACTCCAATTAGCACTAACTTATAGAGTTTTACAGCTCAGGCATCACTCTCTGGGACATTCTCCAGGCTAGTAGAACACATGAAAACTAGCCCACTAACCCTCTACTGGGTATACAGGTGGACAGACTGACTGACACAGTTCCTGTGCTGTATCACACTGCTTTCTGCTGTCTTCATCGTAATCAGTGTTTAGATGTAATTCTTTTTTTTTTCCAGTGGTAGGCTGGTACACAGCTATATGTCACACTATTTTTTCACCTTATCTGTTTCCTGTTGGAGATACTTGACATTCATTTCTAGGTTACTGTTATGCTGTGGCATGTGCATTGCTGTATGTTGCAGATCATTGAGCATGTTCAGCTTGTCCTGCCTGGTGTCTGGTTTAGCAGTCATTGTACACCATATTGTAAAGACAATGGCTAAGGCCCTAAGCGGTTATGAATAAAAGCAGACAATATTTCAAGATTGTCCTGGTAAAAGTGATGACAGGACCATATTGCTGTCAGATTTGTGGAGAGGGTAGTATATAGATAGGTCCCTTTTTATAATATCAGCAGAGCTGATGGTAGAGATAGTCTATACTATAGTGTCACTATGGACCTTAGATATCAAACTTTTCACATGTGAAGAGAGAGACTAAGCACTCAACCTAATGCATGAATATTCTTACAAAGGAAATGCCTTCCTAAATGACGCTAGTATAAAATAGTCAGAACTATTGTACTGTTAAACACAAAATAAATATGTCCCAGACTGTGAGCTCTGTCTGCTTACCATCAGCTGATATTGGTAATTTAAATGTTATTTATGGGCAACAGACTGTTTTATGAATCAGTTGAATTGCATGCAAATGAACAAAAAAGAGGCTGTTTGAACAGGGTGGCTTGCAGTGGATGACGTCAGACCAGAAACGCAGAATCAACTCCAGGAAGAAACGGGGCAAAACTGAAACACTGTGGCATTCAGCACTTTTATTAAATAATAAAACAAAGATTTTAAATAAACACAAAACAAAAGAGCATGTTGGCCAATCAAACAATAAACAATAACAAGTATCGTGCTGGTTTATTAAACAATCAGTAGCTGACCAGTCATACATCCTCACAACATTTTTTTAAATAAAACATACAAAACAGTAACAAATGGCGTGGCTTTTCGTTCGCACCGCAAACAATAATAATAAAAATAATAATATAAACAAAGGATCGGTGTCATCAGAGTTTTGGCATCATCGCAATGCTGAAACAAAAATGTGAGTAAGCACACTTTATGGATTAGGAAAAAACAACCTGTCAGTACTAAGCCCTACCACCTCGGAAAACCACACAGCACATTTATACATAGCCCTGCATCCCAAAGGACAATGGAAAACAACCGTGCTACAGAATTACAAAGGATTTATAATATCAGAGCTGATCAACAGTTAGGTGTGATCTGCAGGTAAAAAGGAAAGTCTCCAGGATCCTATTACTTTGCAAACACCCAAAACTACTATTGCTGGCTTCATTTCTAATACTACCAACTAACTCTATTCAAAATCAGTATGTTTACTGCTCTCAGTGGCATTGTCAGTTATGAATTGATTTTACACAGTGAACTGAAGTGGATGTTCAATATGTATGTGGAATTTATATTTTTCTGAATTTGTAATCAAACACAGGTTCAGGTAAAAAAAAAAACATTATTACTTATTATTCAATTTTACAAAACAAATCAATAATAATAAAATAAATAAACAAAAAGGACTTTAAAAAACACTTTCAAACAAACTTTAGGTTGTGCCATCATAAGCATTAACCGCTTTAATTGCTAGAAAATAAGCATAATCAGTGTAATGAGTTTATTGACAAACAATATAGCTTTTAATAGTCTATTTTTTCATATAAGATTTTCTGTGAACAAAACAAACCTTAAAGGGTCAAATTGTCCCCCTATGAAAGTTGCTTTACAATGTCCAACAAAACATTTTTACATTAATAAAGAAAGGTTGAAAACCATACAATACAATTTCTTCACTGTGCCCTGGTTACTAATAAAATGTTTTTTTTTTTGGAAACCGTTGATTTAAACTTATCCAGAGTCATACTGTGCACCATCTCTTTAAACAAACTGTTCCTGTATTTTTGCCTGAAGTTGCGCATACAAACACACACACACACACACACAAGCACGCACACACACACACACACGCATGTGTGCACACACACACAAGCACGCGCACACACACACACACACAAGCATGCACACGCACGCACACACACACACACACAGGCACACACAAGCACGTGCACACACACAGGCACACAGAGCCCTATCTCTGAATGATAATTTGGCTTGCCATAGGAAACATGAATAAGTACAGAAGGACTGTCTGGCCTTGATCGTTTTCTTCTGGGATGCAGCTTAATAACCATCTTCCCAAGTTTCAATGAGAATCTGTGATTATAAAATCCTTTCTGGTTATCACTAAGTTCAATTGATATATTTTACTTAGGGAATAGCTATCTTCAATGTTTGTGTGTGCGTGTGTGTGGGGGTGTAACACAGATTGCAGTAGACCAATCCTCTGTTTATCGATTATTCCTCCCAATAGCACAACACACACAACATCCAACACTCCCCTACCCCATGCTATCAAGCCTTAATTGCTTGATTAAATACAGTAGCCTATGGCTGCTGATAAATTCTTAAACTTGTTACATTGGGGGGGTTGGGGCAGTATTATATAAGCTACTTTTCCAAATACCTACTGTAAGTGCCTAAGTTTTGCAGTACTTTAAGCTTAGTTTTGAAAGGTTTCTACAATATTTTACCAACAAAATCTTCTCTTGCCTGCTATGTTTTCTCAAAGTGTATGATAATGGAGCATTATATGCCCATTTATTACAAGGATTCATTACATAAATCATAAAAAATACATGCCATAAATGTAATACAAAAAAAAGTACTACATGTTTGCCTTAAAGACAAGGTTTTAACAGATGTTATAAACTCCATCCTGTATCTGTGTAAAACTAGTACTGAACTCTACTGAGGTACCCAGTACCCTTTTTTGCCTTAAAGTGATTACATTTGAAGGCCAATTGGATGGTGGTATTGCGAAGAGAGCAGCAGGATAAAAGATTACAATTCAGAGGTGAGAAATTCAAGAAAGTAGATAGCTTTGTGTATCTAGGCAACGATGTAAGTGATTGAGGAGATAGCCAGAAGGAAGTGCTTTAACAGGTAATTGCTAGAAAGAAGATGTAATAACAATTACAGGTTCACCGTGTTGGTGCATCACAGCTCTGCAAGGCAGTGTATTCTGGGATAGGAAGAAAAGAGATCAAAAAGCAACTAATCAAGTATGATAACAGGTGGCCAGAGTTATATTTTGGGTTTATCATGAAAGCAGATGGCATAAGGAGGTAGAGAAAATCACTCTGAACTGCTGCCAATTGTGAACTGTTGTCAAACTGTTGCCTGGTAATATGGTCTCAGGACTAACTGGGCGGAGGCCATTGGAATGAGTGACAAGGATGCATATGCAGAGTATCTCAGGGCCCATAGCCTAAAAGTAAGGTACATAAATTTGATGATTATTAAGTCTACAAAGATTTCTATTCTTTCAATTTCGGGGATTTTCTACTAAATGGGGAGGTAAATTCGGTTATTCCCCCTTTTTTATTTAAATTGGTTCGCCTGTTGTGATAAACCCTTTAAATTGACAGTACACTACTCTTAAGACAGTAAACACGTTGATAGCCCACCTTAATATATCAATTCCCTGCTAAGAATATAGGAGCTAGAGTGCATTTACATTGCGGCATTGCTGAACAGCAAGTGGGTGATATTTTATTGTTTTGACTAATATGAAACTATTATCATATCTTATATCTTATTGTACTGTATTCTGCTGTCGCTGGATGTGCAGACATCCTGAAATAAGGAGGATTATATTTGCCGCTCCAAACCTGGTGGCTTCTAACATTATTCCTGCAGAGAAAAATAACCATTCAACTGGAAAGTGAAGATTGCAATCCCCAATTCTTCACACTGTCAGATCCAAAATAATTACCTTGTTGAGTACTTTCACACAGTAGGATTTTCATAAATAAAACCATTTCTTTTCAAATCACTTTGTGACTGCTTGTTATGAGTGACACTGTGATGATGCATTTGCAGTTCAGTAGTAGACAAGACAATCTGACACTCGGCAATGATTTGCGAGAAATCATTTTGTTTTTAAAAATCATAATCCGCCATTTTCAGTTTTCTGTATGGAATCTAATTGAATCAAATATACCAGCAGTGATGAAAATGAGTAAAACAGACCACAGTAAAAGCATAGTGAAAGAATGGTGAAGCATTGGTAAGCATAGTAAAGACCAGAAAGGTATGGTACAGAATATTAATAAACATGGCAAACCATGGTAAAATATGGTAAATGCACAGTATAACCATTGGAAGAGCATGGTAAAACTGCAGAAATACCAGGGTAAACTTTTATAATGTACAACATCTGACCCATCTACACATCCAGGCATCAACTGAGGTCATCTAATGCAGGCCCTCTTGGACAGCCATAACGTTAATTGAGTTAGCCTGAGAAGAGGTTTCTCTTTCAGCTGCTAAGCCCTAGCTCTGTGAAACCGCTTGCTCAGGTCTTATTCATTTTTGAATGTCACAGTACCCTAGGAGCTTTTATCTATTTCACCCAATGGTAACGAAACATTATTTAAAAACTTGGTACTCGGACATTGTTAAAGATCATTTAAATTTAATTTAATTTAAATCAGACCAAATCAGTGTTGAGATTTTTTTCTTCGCATTAGGAAATTTGACTTAATTTCAGAAACATACACGCTAGTTAAAAGCTACACTGAGCAAATATCTTCAGCATTTAGACTGAGTGGTTCCTGCAGATTCAGTTTAACTTTTTTTCTCAGGTGTTGAAAATCCTTTTTTGTTGAAGACTATTTCGAAAAAACTGAATAATTTATGTATATATACAGTACCTTGTTTAAACTCAGTGACTGCTCTGTGCTCTGCCACTGCTTCCATTTTGTATAGACAGACACTCAACAATATCATTCGGTTGACTTTGCTTTTGAATAAAAATTATGATGTGTAGAGTGAGGAGTAGGTTCTGCATGCAGAGATATATTATTGGGGGTATCTAGGGTATTGCCACAACTTTTGTGCTTAGCAGACACAGTTTATTTTTCTTGTGCAGAATACAGCAGCCATGCAGTTCATAAAGGAGGGCTTTCATGAAATCTATCATACCTGTAGGCAGGGCCGGTACAAGGTTTTTGTAGGCCCCAGGCAATGGACACCCCTACCGCCATCACCCCCAAATCAAAAATATTTTTCGGGATCTTGATCACTGTTCTCCGGTGCAAAGGAATTAAATGCCAGCCCTTTAGAAAGGTCCTGATATTTGCTATTACAGCACAGAAGGAGTTTACAAATTCTGTCTTCTATCATTATTTTTCTTTGACTTAAAGTTAGAGATAAAAAGGCAGAACTGTAATGTGCAGCAGGTTAATTGTACTTGGTGATCCTTTAGGTGTAAATGGCCTATGACAAAGCTGAGATATTTTAATACAGGAGTTACATTGGCAAATTGCAAAGTACCACATTCTAATCTAGCTGCATTGTTCTGATTTAATTGGAGTGGAGTTCATGAAGTAGATCGAAGCCCCACCAGTAATGAATGACATTAATCCAGCTCTGAAGTTATCAAGGCACTGATGAATATCAAATTAGTCTCCTGGTATAAATATAGACAGATTCTGAAAATATTCCTTTACAAAAATGCTTGGCTCATACAGACTTGACTTAACATTAAAAGAAACAAAAAAAGCACTGTTAGTATTTTATTCAGAAGTAGTAAACTGCATTAACTTAAATCACAATTTCTATCACCAAAACACCAGATGTTCGCACACTAAATAAACAGGTACCATGCTGGTCCTCCAAAACGACATAGCAATTGCTAGAAATATTCTTATTTTTACCTCTTCACTCTCTCCCATTCCTTTGCCCTGAACACACAACCCCGAGTGAGTGAAACGTGCATCTATATATACTGTTGTGCCAGGATTCAATTACTAATTAATTATTCACTTGAATCCCAGCACGTGAACTAATTTGTCCAACCCCGTGCTCACATACTATTATCAGCACGTGAAGTGATTAGGCAATTCCCATGCCTAAATACAGTATACTGGTTTATTGTGCTTGCCTTAGTATGATTTAGGTATAGAAGCACTATATGCCTGTGTAAGAAGCTGTACAAAGTTACTTTTTTTCCCGCACATGCGTTACTTATTGTTTTTACACAGTCCCAAATTTTGTGGGGTGCACTTTCTTTTTAATTTTATGTGGTGTGCAAAAAATTTTGTGGGGTGTTTGAACCCCAAGAACATACACTGTGTTGCAATCTAATTAGATTAGTTTTGTGCACTTTCAGCAAGGCTCAGGGAGTAAATCACACAGAATATACTGAAGACTTCAGTGACAGGAAATATCTTACACTACCAGGTCTTTTTTCAGGTCATTAGAGTAAATGTAATTGCTTTTTTTGGGGGGGGGGGGTGTTGTTTCTTGAATTCATTGTGGAAGATATACTGGGTTTTTTTGGTTCACATAAGGTTATCATTTATATAAAGTTCAATCAAAAGCTGTAGTGGATACTAAAGTGTGCCAGTGACTTTCCAGTTATAGCACAAAAGACACTGCCGAAGTACTGTCAAAATATTTAACTTTATAACTCTTTTCTTTTTACTAGTAAGTGCAATAGAACCTCAGAGCTGTGAACACCAGAGTTGTAAAGTGACCGGTCTACCAAACATCCACCGGAAGTACACAATCACTCACCCATGAGTGCAATGCAACCACAAAGACACTCCTATAAGCGACGTGCTGGTCACGGAATAGGCAAAAATATTGCACCAACAAATGTATCCAGAAAGGTGATTTCAAAGATTTCAAAGCATGTTCAGGCAATTTTACTAGGAACATTTTAGTTTTAAACAAAGCACATTTTTTTTTCTTTTCAAGCCAAAGTATGCAAGCTGCACAAACTAATTTTGTTAAAACAAGCACTACTTTAACCCAGGTTTTCATTGACATTTAAATCTGTGTTTTTGCTACAGTTACAATTTCAATTGTAACCTCAATTTAGACGACTTCCATTGACAGTACTGTTTTAAAGACTTTAGAACCATAACAATGCATATTATTACTGTTCTGTGTCCTTGTATTGTTTGTCAGATTGAAGGTGTAGACAGCAGGTGTGCATATTTAAAAAAAAACATTTCAGACTTACGAACAACCTCCATTCCCAAGGCCTTTGTAACTCTGGCGTTCTACTGTATAGTACATCTTTAGACCAGGAAGGCATTTGGAAAGCTTACTTGATCTTTTTAAAATTCCCAAATATGATCTGAGGGCAGTGAATGTACTGTTCCAGTCCCCATTACAACTGAGGACAGTGAATGTATCGCTCTATTCCTCACTGTAACTGAGGGCAGTGAATGTACTGTTCTATACCCCATTACAATCACATCTTTGTACCTGTAGTGAGTCAAGTTTCTTCTTATTTCTGGGCCTTTAATTATGTCTGTTTACCATTGAAACTAAACTAAACATTTTGAAAACACTTTGAAACTGATTTTTGTATGTGGCTGTTATTTCCACTTACCCAGGTATATAAGTTGCATAGTATACCTAGTTATTGAAAGGGTAGTGTGCAAGAGGTGCACGCTATACACAATGTGCACATTAGACAGTCTTGTGCATTATTTGCAGGTGGCTCTTTAAAAAAAGGGTGCACATTATAATTCACAAATGACTGTAGTATTGACAATGTAATGTGTTTGCCAGTTAATGGAATTATACATCACTTTAGGATAAGAGAACCACAAACTCCAGCCTTTTTACTGAAATACAGGGGGACCATTTTAGAAATGTATAAATGTATTAAGATAGAAAAAAAAGCTTTTCCAGCATGGCAGAAGGCCACAGTGGATAAGAGTTGGACTGAATAAACACTATGAATTCAAAAAGGGAGCGAGGCTTTCAATCCAGCATATCTGTGGAATTGAATCATGTGTTCAGTTATAGTAGAGTGTTAAGTCAGAACTTGTCAACGCTTTTTTTATAATAAAGAATTCTATCTCAATCAAAAATAATATATTGTCAATGACTGGACATACAGAGAGTGGGAAGATAAGTAAATTATGATTATAAAGTAAAGCAAAAAAAAAAAAAAAAAAAAAAAAACAGGAAGGGATTAGTGCTACAGTATATATAGCCTTGAGGCATGTCTTAGAAACCAAATCAATTGAAGAATACATTTAAAAGGAATAGAGCAAGGTTGTTGCACATAATGGATGTAATTTAAACCTATCAAGCATGTTTAGTGAATCCAGGTATGTGTGGCGTACCTTACAGTATACAATAGGGAGACACTTGTAAATTATTAATCACGTATGAGATATCAACCAATCACCATTATTGTATTGCAACATTGATGGTAAGATTGGAGATTATTTCCATATAGTATGAATTATAGCACTATGGTTTTCTGGCAAAATAATAATAAAAAAAAACTACACAATATACATTTGTGTATAGTATTTTTTTTTATCATGTGATTTTCTTATTTATTTTGGCATATAGGAATTGGCTTTGTGTACTGAATGGCTGGTTTGATCAAAACATAAAACAATTTTTTCTTTATTTATAAACAGAGTGCTCTCGATAGTTGAATAAATTCACATCCATATGCACCTTATTGAAAATAAATAAAATCTGTACCACTGTGCACACAGCTTAAGGCATTATAATCCTAGTCAGTATTTCTACATTATACTGTTGATCCTTTTTTGCTAACTGAATGCAGAGTGTTTTAGTTAGATATTGGATACACAGAAAAACAATCAACAAGACTAGCTAATATTCTGCAGTCTCCATCTTCCCTTATGTTTCTTTTTTTATAGCACTTTTCCTAAAACCTAATTTGAGTTCCATTGATTGCAGGTTCACTTGATATCATCTTAAGGAATTTGCCTCTGTGTGAGTCTTGTATTAAGCAGGGCTGTGGGTTGGCAGATTCTCTTACTGCATAAAAGCTTAATGAAACTACAAAGTGTCCAGCCTTTTCTTTTCAGTCAGGGTGAAAGCAGCCAGTGATCGCAAATATGCTTGATGCTTTCTACATTCTTAGGGGCCGATATAAAGATACATGCAAAGGGATTTGTGGCTGAAAAACATCCACATTGCTGCCAAAAACGTGTTTAGCTAGTGTAAAGTGAGACTTTAGCGGTAAAGTGAGACTTTAGCGGTCACATTAGCACTTTGCCACCCTTAATCCATTTACATGATATTGAAATGTATTCAAATGAAGAAAAGAGCATGCAGTTGGGTTGGAATCTGCAATACTAAGCGGGTGCAATCATTATAATGGGATGTAAGGATTATGCCCTGCACTTGGGCAATTGCTGACACTCCAAAAACTAGGTTTAACTTGAACACTGTAAATTCCACATTTTAATTGCAATTCATTTTCAAAGAGCCCAGAGGATTAAGATACAGGATTTGTATAATATTATAGGCTGATATTTTGGTATTTTGAACAGAGGTCAACTGAACACTGACCCGCATCTCACACTAAACACTACTGTAAACCTGGAAAGGAAAGTATGGTGCTGGGCTTGATTCATTAATCAGATTTAAATAACAAAAATTGCTACAGATAAGCTTGGTTTATTGTATGAATTGAAAATGCTTTCCCCCAGCTGAAAGTTAATTGAATTTTTGCAACTTGTTCACATCCGACCCATGTCAGTAGGCAATAAAAAGGATAGTTGCACAAAGGTTTGGTTCAGTACAACATGAACTCTCCCAACTGTGAAACAATCAGGTAAACAAATTCTCAAATTTTTTATGAAGACTAATGTGTTGATGACTTAGCCGGGGGAGGACAGCTGTTGACATCATGCATAAACAAATAACTTCAATATGATGGATGGACAGCTTGTGTTAAATCCACAGAGGAAATGTTACCTATAAATATACATTTTAAATGATTCAGTATGCACAGTATTTCTCAGTGTGTCATTTGAATTATATTGTAAAAGTGTTCACTTGGGAACAGTTAGCTGATCACTGGACAGCCTTGCAACTTAAATTCAGTTGCAGTGAAACTTGGTGGATTTTTTTTTTTTTTTGCCAAGGTAAAATGACAATTTCAACAGTACTTGGTTGCTAATTTGCTTTACATGGCTGTTTAAATCTTTACTACTAGAATCCCTTGAGGCTTCTATCTAGAATTATGAAGGTTTTGAAAAATAGGCTTTTTTTTTTTATAATGTAGCACATATTCTCGTGTGCTTTGATTTCAAAGGGTAATATCTCCACATGTACACTGTTCTTGAAGATTGATGAACCAATCATTTCACGTTTTACCTTAGGCAAACACATTCACTTCATCTGTTAATTTTTATTTATGGCTTGCAGTCCTGTAATTGCCGGAGTACACAGCGATAGAAGAGCCATACTGCTATATTTCTTTCG
This sequence comes from Polyodon spathula, assembly GCF_017654505.1. Classification (NCBI taxonomy): domain Eukaryota; kingdom Metazoa; phylum Chordata; class Actinopteri; order Acipenseriformes; family Polyodontidae; genus Polyodon; species Polyodon spathula. The sequence goes on from NC_054536.1 coordinate 17,328,958, forward strand.
GATTAACGGTATGGAAGAACACACATTTTGGCTGCCTGCGATGGGGTGGTGTCGGTAAGGAGACTCAGAAACTCAGTTTAAGCGTTCACTTGCATTTATTTACATTTTCAAACACACAAAAAACCCTACCGCACAACACCTTCACTATCCTCTCTAACATCCGTGTTCACCCTTTAAATACACCTATGGCTCTAGCTACATCCCACAGTACGCATACACTATATACTGAAATGCATCTCAGTATACAATGTATGCATTTCAGTATAGAGTGTTTGCATCTCAGTAGATAGTGTATGTGTCTCAGTATATAGCATATGTGTCTCAGTATGCAGTGTATGTGTTTCATTATTCAACCGTCATTACTGCTCCTGTTAGAGGCTTATTATTTGTATCAACCAGCTAAAAACTCTTCATTCATGATTAAATTGCCAGATAAAGCCGATTAATTGACTCCAGACAAACAGCACAAATCCAAATAGCTTGGAAAGTCAATTTATCATGTAAAATAATGACAGAAGACAACAGAATAACAGCTGGGCTAAAAATAAAACGATTAATCCACTTTTCACATGTAAACACCGCTTGAGGTTCATCACAGGGTGGCATTTATTGATAGCCTAATTAATTAAGTAAATACTGATGGCTTAGAAACCAAGCTAGTGAGCCAATTACTCTTTTGTATGACAGCAATATTCTAAATGTTCTATTTTGTTTATTAATCCGTGTTCAATGAAATATAATTAAGTAAAGATGAAATACAAATACCGGATTCAGGCAAAAAAAAAAATCCAAAATATGGGTTGTAGCCTAACAAGAACGCGTAATCAATCAGACTGAGGAGTCTGTATAATCTGATCTGGAACCACAGAACTCTATCTTTGGTTCATCATCTAAAGAATCATTCAGTGCACATAGAAACTAATTTGGCAAGCTAAAAAACAACAACAACAACAACAACAAAAAACGAAAATTACGTGACGGGTAAGTGCATTTATTTGTTTCTTAATACAAGGACGGTAAAATGCGACTGACGTGTTTCTGACATGAACATTACCTCTAAAAGCAAAACTTTTGCTACAAAAGATTTTTCCTAAAATTCTTCATTTTTGAGAAATGTCTAGACTTTCCATTGGGGTGTGTAAACTTTTGACTACAATTGTATGTATGCAGATTAATTCAGTAAATGCACTGCACTGCAATTAATTTTTAGCAACCCAACATGTTTTGTTCATGGGTGTACTGCTTGTGAAGGTGAAAGTTTGCGAGATACCATTCTATTATTATTGTAGCAAAAGATTAAAGAATCATTTCCAGACTGACACTGTATATATATATATATATATATATATATATAGCGATCTCGGTTCCCGCAGGCAGGCTCCTCACACAGGGCAAGGCAATCCACACACAAGCAGAGGACGGGCGCAAACCCGGGACCTCTTGTACTCAAGCACAGCGCTGATACCTCTGTACAAAAGAGCCGGCTCCTTTGCAAGGAACGTATATCGGGCTTATGTCTGTGTATGTGATTACGTCACCTACCAGCCCTGCTGCTGCCTTCCCCCTCCCCTGCCAGCCTCAAATCCGCCCCGGACTTGCTCACCAGGCTACAGACCAATGAGTGCATGCCGGGGTACCTGCGTCCACTCGACACCAATGTAGTGATCCCGTTCCCCGCAGGAAGGCTCCTCACACACGGCGAGGCAATCTACACACAGGCGGAGGGCAGGCGCGATCCCGGGACGTCTCGCACTCTAGCACAGCGCTGATACCGCTGTACAAAAGAGCCGGCAAAACCTCACCCCAGTTTGGAGTGTTAACTACACTGTTCATAATCCCTCATCTTTATTAGTTATTTCCAAGTGTTAATATTCATCTGCTTAATCATCAACATTGGCAAGATGCAATCTTTTGAAATCCAAGAAAAACACAACCTTCAGCTTTTCATAATCTTTATTCATCCATCCATCCATCTGAAAATTGGACCTTAAAAGTCCCAAGTCAACAACAGCTCATTATTAAGGTATTTGCCAAGTGTCAGGTGAGCATTCACTGAAGTAATAATAAAACAGTGATTATAAATAAAGAGTAAAGCACTGCATAGTGTTCTATGATAATTACCTTTGTGATAGGTCCAACTAATTAAGTTGTTTACTCCAAAATGTAATTAGCTGTTTTATTTTTTGTAAACAAAAAAAAAAGCTACTGTCAGGTTTCACAGACCCCGATTAGCACCAATGTTGGACAACCAAATGTTACTATATGTAAGAAAGTCCAAAACTAGTGCAAATCAGTGTCTGTGAACCAGCCATACATCTTAAAAAATCTTAAAAAAAACAAATACAATAACAATAATAAAATAAAGCAAGAAGATGTGAATGAAAAATTAAGATACTGTACACCTATGCCAATTTGACACATAGCAGAATACACAGTATCCTTTACTTGATTTTTCTTCTGCCACACACATACTGTAACCACAGCAATACATATTTAGTGTCACTGCAGGTACATTATTCAACATCATACCACACACAGAGACATGCAAACCTTTATCTGGCTAAAAAAATCATAATACTAAAAAAAAGATTTATTCAACTAAAACTCATGTTGCAGATCAGCTACAAAATAGGTGAACTCCTAGACAGCAGTATTCCTTGCTTGTGTAAACCTCTGTATATTAGATCATCTTTACTGCAAGGAGATTACTCATATATTAGATGCATCCTTCAGTTTTTGCATTACTGGCCAAAAAATAGAGAATGTAATATTTCTTTAAAGTGAGTAATGTGATCATGTGATGTGTTATGGGATCCACTACACTTATATGAGCTATGTGAGGGTAGTGTGTAAATCCTCAGCAACAATCCTGAGAAGATAGCAGGATATCAGTGGCTTCACAAGGGGCATGACAGTGGCTGCTTGTGTAACCAGCAGAAAACCAACACAAGTGTGATGTAAAGTGAGAAGCAACGGAGCGGTCCAAATCACAAAACAATCAACACAGAATAAGAAACACCTGTTTCTACTCTGACAATGTGCCAGGAGCCACATGGTCCTGGTCACTTTTCTCTAATAGGCCAATCTGTATGTTTGTGGCCAGTCAGCCTACATTAGGGACCTTAAAACCTTAAAAGCATGTAAAATGTAATCATAGAATGATATCTTTGTATCCTGACTGCTTTGTTGTTTGTTGTTTACAGTGAAATTGTGAACTTAAGCAGTGGTAATCTCTGGGTGTGACTCAGGAAGGCTGAACGGAAATCTTGCATTTCATTGCCTGATGTTTTAAGTGTGAAAGCCGGATATTGTAGTGATGATCGATTGGGTATTTTGTTTATTACTTCTGAAAATATCAGTACAACTTCATTGTATTCCTGTCTTATTCAAGCAGAAATATAGTCCACAGAGAGGCAAATCACACACAAGGGTTGGTTGGCAAGTAGCAAAATACAGTCAATAACATAAGATTAAGTGAAATTAAATGCCCTTCATCAAACAAAAGCTAAACCAAACACAATCACTGAATAGAACTGACTAGGCTGTTGTTTCCTTCTCTCTGGTTTATTAAGCTCTTCCCAATCAGGTAGGCTTTCCTTTTTGCAGTCACACTTCACGTTGTTTGTCTCTGTTCATACAAGGATGCCTTAGCAGGGAGCTGCCAGTTACAGGAATGCAGTTATTGGAATGGACAGGAGATATTTGTTTCTTCTTGCTTTGGTTGGATGAAACAACGACTTGGAACATTTTTCTTTTTTTTTTTTTTTAATCAGACAGCTAGTTTAGTTTTACTTAAAATTTACACAACTAAGCTAACATTACAGAAAGTAAAGTCTATTGGTTAGAGATATGTGTGAATAGCAATATGCAGTTCATTGATTCCATAGTCAAACGATTACAATGACCATAACATCATTAGCATACATGGTTAATATACTAATACTGAATATGTCTTATCACACAAAGTGTCTACTTTGCATTAGTATTTTCAATACCCGTTTCTCGTTGTAATCGATTATGTAAATATGCACGAGAATTAATTCAACTTCCCATTCCGAACGGAATCCAACATTCCAGTACCTAATTTAGCAAATTAGTTTTACCATGTTAATTTAGTTTAGACATGATGTACCAAACTAATAATATGTTATCAACCTCAGTTGATTATATATTCAAATTAATTCAGAAATGGGGCAATGATGAAATTCTCTGCATTTGCGAGCCAACTCCTTTTGAGTTGCACATTTCAAACAAACATAATACATTTCTTACACACTGTAAAACAGGAAGTTATATTCTATTTCTAGAACAATTTCCACTTAATTTGATAGCATTTACTTCAGTTACTTTCTCGAGTCATAACGTATTTAATATTAGACATGTTGAATACTTAGCGATTTCCACATACAGACGTCAATCTGTGTCGATGAATACTGCAGCTCTCCATATCCGCAGTTCCAATGTAGATGGTATTTTGCAGTACACATTGTATTGCGTATGCTCGCAATAACCAATAGTTCCTTTTCAAATGGAGATCAGCTTGTTGATCTCCAAGGCTTGCAACATTATCTTTGTTGTTGGCAGTTTTCCCACTGGGAATAGTTCCGATGATCAGCCGTAACTCAGTTCAGCTAATGCGTTGCAATTGAAAAGTTATAGTTTGTAAAAGTGTTTTTGTGGCAATTCTTTGCTTCAGTTCGTTTCGTCCAGATACGTGGAAACAAAGACCCGCTTTCCGATTAATGCAGTATCCCATCACTGATCCAGTCTCTCGTAGGACAGACAGCAGGGCCCTTCCTCAGAAGATGATTCTAGCCATTATTCCGAACATTGGTTCTTCCTTGCCTTCTGTGAATTCGAGCACGTATGCTCCCATGGCTCTGCAACTTTGTTCAGAACAGTGTAGCATCCATTTCGTCCCTCCGGACTTCAAGACAACTCTAGCGGGAGGACACTTGCACACTTCCTTTGCTGTCAGCACGCGGCAGAAGCTCGCTCCACTTCGAATGTCAGCGGGTTTTGTGATTCTCTCTTCAACCCTGTGATTGGCTAGTCTGGTTATTTTTGGGCAGTACCTGAATCCATGTGAAGTGTCTTTCATTGGTTGTTCTCATACCGACGTGGCCCCTTGTCGGCTGGATTTACTACAAGTACTGGTTCCCGTCTAGCGTGAAGACACCTAGAACTGTTTGGCTTGTGGCACCGAATGGATCATTCAGCGATCGTAAAGATATGCCATGTGTCCAGTATTTAGTTTATGAATAAAAAGCATTCTTTGTCAGTGGCGGAGTTGGAGACCAGAAAACAAGACACAGAGAATGGTTTAAGACTCCCCCCTGTATATTCCAATTCTGTTACTTTCCTGCACAGAATGATATGATGGCCCCCCTTCTGATGCTACATTATTATTATTATTATTATTATTATTATTATTATTATTATTATTATTATTATTATTATTATTATTATTATTATCTCATTTAACTAGTTTATTTTAAAAGAGAGTTGTCGATTAGTATTCCTTGTTATCTTCCTGTGGAACATACTGTATATTACTGTAAGATATATTATAATTATTGAAATAACCTAATCATGTAAATGGTGAGACAGACAGCAGGTAAAAAGGTACCACCTTCTTGTAATAATCCCTATTTATAATATTAATATTACAATTGTTTTATTTCTAGTACTTACTGTACTTTGTTTATAATTTGTTTAATGTAACAGTGGGGCAGTTTAAATGTTTCGGACATTGGTCTTCACTTACCTTTCTTCCAGTGGCTGTCATTTGCAGCTGGAGGAAACAATGTGGGCACAGTGACAAACTGTCCAGACAATTGCTTTTAACAAGCTGGAGGGAAAGTAGGAACAAAAATACTAATGCTTTTCCTTTCCCATTTATCCTGTGTAACACAATTCCTCAATCATTCATAGCTCTTAAAGTCATTGGAGGACCAAGGCAAAAAATGTAATTTTTAAAAAAATGTTATTTTTATTTTTTTTTAAATTGCATGGCTCCACTCCCTTTACCACCGTGAAATAAATGCAGTCCTGTAATGAAGTCTTGCCACTTAGATGGCCTCTGGGGAAGAAAAGATCTAATCAATCAAACGGTTACATTTATCTCCTTTGTGTGCATAAAAGGTGCAACCAATTTTTCTTCTGATATTTTTAATATACAGTGGCTCTCAAAAGTATTCACCCGCCTTAGACTTTTCCACATTTTATTGTGTTACAACATGGAATCAAAATGGATTTAATTAGGAGTTTTTGCCACTGATCAACACAAAAAAAGTCCATAATGTCAAAGTGAAAAATAAAATCTACAAATTGTTCTAAATTAATTACAAATACAAAACAGAAAATAATTGATTGCATAAGTATTCACCCCCTTGAGCCAATATTTGGTAGAGGCACCTTTGGCAGCAATTACAGCCATGAGTCTATTTGGATAAGTCTCTACCAGCTTTGCACATCTGGATACTGCAATTTTTGCCCATTCTTCTTTGCAAAATTACTCAAGCTGCAACAAGTTGGATGGGGACCTATGGTGAACAGCAATTTTCAATGCTTTCCACTTATTCCCAATTGGATTGAGGTCCGGGCTTTGACTGGGCCACTCCAGGACATTGACCTTTTTGTTTTTAAGCCACTACAGTGTGGCTTTGGCTGTATGTTTGGGTGTCATTGTCCTGCTGGAAGATGAATTTTCTCCAAAGTCCCATGTCTCTTGCAGACTTCAACAGGTTTTCCTCCAGGATTTCTCTGTACTTTGCTGCATCCACTGTGCCCTCTATCTTAACAAGCTTTCCAGGCCTTGACACAGAGAAGCATCCCCATAGCATGATGCTGCCACCACCATGCTTCACGGTAGGGATGGTGTTCTCAGGATGATGTGCTTTTTTTTTTTTTTTTTTTTTTTTTTTTTTTTTTTTTTTTTTTTTTTTTTTTTTTTTTTATTTTTTTAGTGTTAGGCTTGCGCCAAACATAGAGCTTAGCGTTGAAGCCAAAAAGCTCTATTTTGGTCTCATCAGACCATAGAATCTTCTTCCACTTGGTCTCAGAGTCTCTAGCCAAGATTTGATGTGAGTTTTTTTCAAAAATGGCTTTCTTTTTGCCACTCTCCCATAAAGGCCAGTTTTGTGAAGCACCCGGGCTATTATTCCCGTATGCACAGTGTCTCCCAGCTCAGCCGTGGAAGACTGTAACTCCTTTAGAGTTGCCATAGACTTCTTGTTGGCCTCCCTGACTAATGCCCTTCTCGCCTGGATACTCAGTTTTTGAGGACGGCCTGTTCTAGACAGATTCACAGTTGTGCCATATTCTCTCCATTTCTTAATAATGGACTTTACTATGCTCTGGGGGATATTCAGTGCCTTGGAAATGTTTTTATATCCTACCCCTGATTGGTGCTTTTGAAGAAACTTATTCCGGATTTGCTTTGAATGTTCCTTTGTCTTCATGGTGTAGTTTTTGTTAGGAAATGTACTAACCAACTGTGGGACCTCCCAGAGACAGGTGTATTTAACCTGAAATCACGTGAAACACCTTAATTGCACACAGGTGGACTCCATTCAACTAATTATGTGACTTCTAAAGACAATTGGTTGAACCAGAGCTTATTTAGGTGTGTCATAGAAAAGGGGGTGAATATTTATGCAATCAATTATTTTCTGTTTTAGATTTGTAATTAATTTAGGACAATTTGTAGATTTTATTTTTCACTTCGACATTATGGACTTTTTTTGTGTTGATCAGTGGCAAAAACTCCTAATTAAATCCATTTTAATTCCATGTTGTAACACAATAAAATGTGGAAAAGTCCAAGGGGGTGAATACTTTTGAGAGCCACTGTATGTGGAAGGTGAATGTTTTATGTTCTGGAAATTCAGTAATGGAGCATTCTAAAACAAACACTAGTTATTTGGACATTTTGCTTGTATCCTATATCAGGCTGGGCCACCGTTTGCCATCCAGGAAAAAAATGCATTATTGGTTGGATTTGATCAACTACGATGCTAAACTTTGACATTTGTTCGGCCTTCCAGAGTAAAGAAGGGACCCAGGGAACACCAAAAGTACCAGCCTCACAACAAGGCCATGCTCAATCCCATTGGGTAGACAGGTCCTAATAAAATGACCAGGCAGTATACTTTGTGCTAATTTACAGTGCCTGAGATTTAGAGATTGACTGGACCAACAAAAGCATTGAAGCAGCTTGTGGTTATTTATGGAACCTGATAAAAAATTTTGCTCTGACCAGCACTGGTTTTGAGAAGGTCACATAATGGTTGAACATAATGGTTCAAAGGTATTTAACACAGGTTCAATAGTTTGTTTTCTTGGTCTAAAAAAAAAAAAAAAAAAAAAAAAAAAAAGAATTTGAAGTCAATTCACAGAAATACTGTAGTCAGAAACCACCAGTGGAAAGCAGAAGCCTGGTAGCAACTTGGGTACGATGAGACACAACATAAGTTCAGACATGTGTATTGTTGGGATATATCTACATGGTTAAAATGCTTTGAGTATTGCCAGTGCCATACTATACAATACCATATGACCTCTTTCAGAAGAGATGAAGAAGTGGTATAGTGTAATCTATTGGCACTTATTACAGTTAGGACCTTTAACCTTAACTCCCATTCATCACTGAGTGAGACCTTTGTTTCCTGTTACATAAGCATAAATGAGGTGAGCAGAATGGCTTTATTGAGAGTCTAGAATGAGATGTTCAAGTAGACTGTGTGTGAACATGAATGTATTCCAAGTGGAGCCAATTAAATCTTTCAATATTTAAAGAGCTAATTCACCTATAAAATTAGGTTGCATACTACAAGTCTACTTAAGACACTTGTATCATGAGTGAACAAAGTCATCATTTTCTTCTTAGGTGTAGTAATATCTAGGATGACTCAGATCAAAGATTTTAAATGGTTTTAAATTATTTAGCAAAGCTTCAATTATTAAGCAAACACGAATATATGAAGCTATAATATTGCTATCACATTTTGAATAAAAACTATTACAAATAATTTAAATATATGTTTTGAATATACCAGTAAACAGTTTAATGTTGTTAACATTTTTACATATACTCAAGTGGGAAAATGGATGGCTTAAAAAAAAAAAAAAAAATTGACATTTGACATTTACTGTTTCCGCACTGAAAGGCTGAGAGTAATGAATTAATAATATATACATTTTGTATAATGATCATCAACCTGGTATCTTGATTTTATCTGACAAATTGTATGGTGATTCACTCTATTTCAACTATAATCTGTGGGTTTCTGTTTCCATGACAGTTATACAATCCTAAAATACACTCAAACGAAACAAATCACTCAATTAATCTTTATTTTATATAGCGCCTTTGATAGTGAACCACAATCACAAAGCGCTTTACAAGATGCAGTAACAACAAGAAAATACATAATACTTCAAATACAGATACATGCATAATACATGCTATACAGTAAAGAAAAAAGTGCATAATACATTAAATACAGTGGAAAGTGCATAATACATAATAATAGCATAATATACGAAATAGTACATTAAATACAGTGGACAGTGCATAATACATGCTAGTAGCATAATATATGAAATAGTAGCACCTAATTCAATTGAAATCTATCACTAATACATACAGAGGCCTGTAAGAAATGTGCGTGAGGGGATGCAACATTTGTGGTTCCATCTTTTGTGGAGCTCAACACAACTTTGATTTGAAGACCGACGCGCACTGGGACGTTGCTGCTCACTGCTTCAGTAAGGTTGTGTTCTTGGATGATCTTCAGATTGGGTTCAGGTTAAGTGAATTTTCTGCATTGCGATGGGGTCATTCACAAGACAACCTCACCCCGAACACAAAGATTTCATGGTTAAAAAACATGTAATTAACCCCTAACCATGGCCTTAACTAGCTATGATGACACCAAAGTCGTGTCCTCGGTTGTTTTTTTGCATCATCAACGCTGATGCTCATGTAAAAATTCTGGTAAAATACAAAAGACTCCTTAATTTTCTCTGTTGGTTTGGATCATTTGGAGGTCGAATAATAAAAACCAAACAGTCATATAAATACTGCCAGGTATCGCTTGAAACCTAAGTCTGATCTCGGTAGAATGTCAGGTCTGGTTACAACGCTGGTCCTATGCATTTAAAAAAAAAAAAAAAAATTAGCACAGATGCATTCATTATTGTTTATTTTAATTGAAAAAACAAAAGACATACAGATTTTTTCTCTCTTGCTGGCTAACTGTCTTCTTCACCACTTCTTATTGGTGTTCCCTTTTTGCACTGGGAACGTGTTAACTGGGAATGGACTGTGTAGAATTATTCTACAGTAAGTAACAATTTAACTTAACAGTACAGTAATTCCACGTTCTTTCGAATGTAGGTTTGACAGCAGCCACAGAGGTGTGGCAACCAACAAGTGGACTTTTGAGACGATGTTAATAGCAGGAAAGGAAACATTCTTTAAATCGCCGTTTACCTCTCCTTAAAGATTACTAGTCTGATGATGATGAAATACAGTCAGATGCATTCACTGTTGAAAAAAAATTGAGTGAAACATGTGTGAATAGGAGAGATTGATAAATATTGTGTGTGAATTGAAAACAAATTGCATGCTGGAAAACTGTAAATGATATCATTTTCTACCTGCTGCAACAAGCAAATTAGATATTGACTTGAGAATAATGTTTGCCTGTCATTTATCCACAAATCTTACACCAGTTTACTTATAGCCTTTTGATTGTATATCAGGTTTGAATCCCTATACTGTGCAAAGCTACTGTAGGAGGTAGTATGTTTATATATATATTTTAAAAATATACTACCTCCACACAGCTGAAGAAAGGCTTTTGTCCAAAAAGTCCTGAAATAAATTATTTTGTAATCATTTAAGCCTTTTGTGTAAATGCAAAAAAAAAAAAAAAAAAAAATTTCATTTAATTGTGTGTACACTGCAGTTGTGACGTCAACCCTTTCAAACACACACACACACATGTGTAATATATATATATATATATATATATATATATATATATATATATATATATATATATATATATATATCACAATAAAACTGAGTAGTGTAGCAACAGGCCCACGCACCATTACGACACTCGCATTTTATACGTAACATCATGTGACAGGATGACTGTAGTAGTGACGTCAGACCAGGAAGTGAACACAAACAAGGCAGTACATGCAGCAAATGAAAAGCTGGCTGCGCTGGGATTTATTTACATAATAAACACAGGGAAGGGTAAATACACTGTTAATCCGACTACTGTACTAGTTAATAGTACATTGTATAACAATGTGCTTCTGCTTCATACTTTAAATAAATACCATGCAAATAGAAGTGATGACCATTTTGTATTATTGCTAATCCTTCACTCTGTCAAAAAATGTACACATTATTTTATATCAGCCTAATGGCGGACCGACTGAAATCTTTTGGTGGACTGGCGGTTGGGAATCACTGCCTTAGAACATACCCAGTTGTTTAAAGTTGTACACAAACATTTCCATAGTGCTTACTGCGACTTTTTTTTTTTTTTTAGCTGTTTATTGTTTTGTTTTCCAGATTCTTTAAAATTCCATTTATCCAGTCACAATATCAGATTGACTTTCTGTGTAGCAGTTATTAGGATCCTGTCTCAGCATCAGAAGCACTGGTGGGTTTGGATTCATGGGAGTTCAATGTAATGTAGTTGCAATTGCTCTTTAATGAAGCATGACTTGGAATTTCTGTGGAGTTTTGGATGCACCATGGAATAGGTATGAGTTGGCCTAAAACCAAGCCTGAGCTTGTTTTTGGACCTTATAACAATAGAATGAACTCAGAAAATAAATCACCATTTTTTTTTTTTTTTACCAGCTCAAAACATTTCTATCAAGGTTTTATTTAATGGTTATGTCTTCATTTGCCTTCGGCAGTGCCGAGTGTGTGAACATCGATGGCCACCCCAGATATCCAGGCATTATTCCTGGTCAATAACAATTTAATAAGAAATTTACTTGGTGTCCACAGCATTTACAGAATAGTGTGGTGCGAATTGACAACTTTCACAAACACAAAAGAAACAGGCTAAAGGCGCTCAGACAGTTAATCTTTGACAGAAAGTGGAAAAAGGATTATGTTTCTAGGAAGTGCAGGCTACAGAGTATACCAGAATGTGGGCAAAAGGCTGAGGAGCAGTTGTGCGCCAAGGCAGAAGGATTAAAAAGAGATCACACAGTTTAGGGCAAACTCATTATTCATCACAGAGGCAAAGATGTTCTTTTGTACCCTGCTGAAAAGATTAACACTTCTAGTGGAAAAAATAAGTAATGGAATGCTTGGGATACGAGATTAAGAATGCTGTAAAGGGGGGCTAGACAGTTGGCTGGCCTTGCGATGTGTCTTATGAAATACAGATGATTGGTTTAAAATATACTGTGTCACTTGTTGTGTAAGCACACCAACTAGTAAGTGACTACCATGAGATTAATTAGATAAACTCTCAAGGCACTCCCATTATGTATTACCATTTGGATGCGTGACGAATTGAATTTGAATTGAGATTGTGTTCTACCCAGAATGGACACGGTTCTAAATTCAGTCTGCTAGAATGAATGTTGCATTACTTCTTGAATAGTCAAGATAGACTCCATCACAAGGCCTGTCCCTTGTTTGTCTGCTTCTGAGCAGAACTGGTTAATCCAGATCCCCTGTTTGTTTACTATAATATATAATTTATTTTCCAGAATGAACAATTCCCTCAAACAACCAATTGTCTGTTCAAGTTGCAGATAGTGTGGTTTAAGTTTTAACAAGTGGTAGAATTCTGGCTGAGACATGATCATTGAACAATACTGTAAGGTAAACCTCAAAAACATTTGCTCAATGCGCTTGGACCCCTTTCCCTTTTTAAAATTTTATTTCATTTTGGTTTATGCATTTTTACATTTATTTATTTTTTGTTTTGTGTTGTGGGTTTCTTTAATTTGAGATACATGGCTTTTGCAGTGATCCAGCAATGGAGTTACTACATAAAGTACCCCACGGGTCAAAATTCTGGATCTAAACATGCCCTCGACCTTCCCCTGGATGAAAGAGGAGGCCATGCAATATTATATATTTTACGTTCTTGAAAACCCCCATTATTGGCAAAAGTGCGGTTGGTAAATACTAGAGCTTATGGGAAATAGAAGGTTTGGTTCTCCACGGCCAGAGTTACACTTATCAAAGCCTATCTAAGTTGCATTTTCCTTCACTAAACACAAATCCACAAAAAAATAAAATTATAACATAATAAAAAATAATGCTTTATTTACCTTGAATCTTTAGAGTTCAAGGCCAAGGTGTTGTTGACTGGTGACAATTACACTAAGTTAACACGGAGCAACGAGACCGCAGGCGCACGCTACTATGACTAGTATACGAGACAAAGCGACTGATGATGCTGGTAACGGTAGGGGGAGATGGAAGCGCACAATAATACACAAGATGTAGCGGAAGCAAATGCGAATGCATCATATGTGTCTGCAAAACCGTGTATACACAAAACTATATGCCGCGGTTGGCAAATTGGTATACAAAAGGAAAACCGTGTATACATGAATTCCATGGTTGGCAAATACGCTGTTGGCGAGGGATTACTGTACAGTGCGTCCTCGCTATAAGACTCTTGGTTATAACATTCCTTGGATATAACGCTCCTACAGAGTGTCCCCCAATTCCCTATACTAGTGAGTCATGCAAAATTTCTATTGTAAATACAGTACCGGTGTTGTTCAAATTATAAACAACTTCTCAGTCTAACTTCTGTTTCTGTCTCTCCCTTTTGATACAGTATCTGAACTGAAGAAAAGCTGCACTGACACTATAACACAGACTTCTTATTCAGCTTTCATGTTATAACTAAATAAATATTAGGCCTATTATGTGCTTACTTTTTTTGCTGAGAGAGAAGCTGCAGTTTTCACTGAGATGCTTCAGCTTCTCTTTCGCCCCACTCCGGCAGCCGAACCTGGGGTGAGCCCATTCCCGCTTCCCCTATCCCGACCGGCTCTGCTTCTCGCACTTGGTTTGCTTGTCTGTCGCTTCAAACTGAACTCCCGACTGCCATTTAGCCAGTCTATTTATAGTTTAAAAACTGCTAATTAAAATGATCCATAAGTGGAGTGTTTCAATGTTACCTTTTTTTTGTAAAAACTATAACATTGATTACATGGTGCTTTATGCATGGTTAATTCATGGAAAGTTACATTTTTGTTTCACTATATATGCATTGTAGAAAGGGAGTTATTTTATTTTGTATTTTAGTCAGATGTGTATGTGTCCCGCAGTGCCCCCCCATCCCGTTTATAATGCTCTATCTATCTCAGCTACCAACTCACTGTGACCCTGAGCAAGTCACTTAACCTCCTTTTGCTCTGTCTTTCGGATGAAACTTTGTTGTAAGTGACTCTGCAGCTGATGCATATTTCACACACCCTTGTCTCGTATCTTGTAAAGCGCTTTGTGATGGTTGACCACTATGAAAGGCGCTATATAGATTTAAAAAAATCTATCTATCTGATAACCTCTTGAATTTTATAACTATGTAAAAAAATACAACAGAAGTTGTAGGATATGCTCTACACATACATGCACGTTTGTGTGGATCTTTCTTTCTCTTCTTCAGAGCAATAACCATAGGGCAGCTTGCACCTGACCCATACTGCCTTCAGATTATATCTAAATTTAGCAGGTCAGGGTCGTGTTCGAAGCGTTTTTCGTCCAAAATTCAAACCTGTTTAGATTATTTTCTTCGCAGCAATTACGCTCAAGTATGAAAGGTAGTATTCAATTCAATAGGTTCGATTTTTTTACCCTAGAAAACGCAGCGAATATGTGCTATAGTATGAATAGCCATTACAGGAATAATGTGTTGTGACGGGATACAGCCCGCCCCTGTGTGTATTATATTATCTGTTATATTATTATTTAAAATGTATTGATTGTGTTGAAAAACACAACATTTCGTTATTATTGTTTACAGCCTGGATTGGGTGAAAACACCCCATCCAGATAAAATTGTGAGAATGCGTGGTCAGCAACGAGTGATTATTGACAAACTTGCTGTTTACCACACATATGAGAAACCCCCTACCGAATGTGGCAGAGCAATCAACTAGGCAATCCACAGCCAGTTAATCACTCTGCCACAATATAAAAACCTGCAGCTTTAGCTAACGGGGTGGGTTGACCAGAGGAGGAAAGAGACAAGAACAGATACTGAAAGGAAACAATTGCCTAGGGCCAAATATCCCCATAAGGTCTCAGTTAATGCAATAGTAAACCACTGACTTCTCTCCCTGTTGAAATAAACATAGGAAGACCTAACATTTACAGCTATATGCTGGTAACTTGGAGAAATTAATCTGTCAACTATTTCCTTTTTTAATATGGAATGAAGAATGTGATTATTTCCTTTAATTCTACTAAAAGAGGCACCATGTAATGAAATGTTATTTTATTATATTTATGAAAAAAAAAATCACTGATTTTAATATTTTGTAAAATTTGATTGCTGGGTTTTAAACTTCAGCAACTTTATTTGTATGTATATTATGGTGTGTAAAAGAGCCAGAATCACCTGCATATAAGTTATAACAATACCTGTGAGATATATTGGACCTTACTGTACTATTTCCTTCCTGGATCTCTTGAATTTACTGTTTGGCTGCAGTCCTGGAATTAGCCTCTTTATTCTTTCTGGTCAGGTAGGAAGGAGCATGGTGCACCCTAATAAATCTCAGGGTTCTCACTCCCCTGAACTATCTTTTACATCACATGCAGCCGTGTTTGCCATGAATGTGCTCCCGATGATACTAATTGCAATACAAACTCTTGCTGGCAATAAATGTCATTTTGTATTTAAGACACAAGAGTCGTTCTTTTCCGTTGACAAGGTGGCAGTATATGAATGACAGTACTGTTGCGGTGAGCAGGTATGTCTCTCGCAGCTCCTTCAAGCAGCAGTTTGACAGGAATTATAATTTCCGGGATCTCATTTGAAAATGCACAAAGGATTTTCTCAGGTGGATCTGTTGGACATGGAAAAACAAAGCAGGTAGCTTCTTCAGGTAAGGTAAATTGTTTCTCATTGAATAAGAAAGCACGTACAACACTATGAATGCCCCGATGTCGCTGAATGGTAACAGCTGGTTATGTTAACACACATCTAAGGGAATGTCAATGTTCTTCTGGCATGCTGTTCACAATGATTCAAATCATACAGGATCAATCCGTGCTTGACATGCATACAATGGTGAAATTCGGAGACTGGTTAACAATATTGATAAAGAAATGTGGGTGGTCTCAGAGTGCGGCCACCAACACTTACTGATGGCCTGTGGCAGTGTGTCCCGCCCATGTGTGTGTTTTGTGTTGTGTTGCACGTGGTGTGTTAATGTTGGTGTTTATGTATTGGTGCACAGGATATAAATGGGTTTGTGTAGCATGCATGATTTAAAATATATAGTTGTATTTAGGCACAGGGATTGCACAAATTAGTTCACGTGCTGGGTGTGGAGAGGAGAAAATAAAAAGTAAGCGTAACAGTTGCTACAACGTGCTGCAGCACGGTACGTGTTTAGTGTTGTCCACTGTCTGTTTTGTTTGTCTGTTTATTTGGGCCTCAAGTGCCTTGTTCTGTTTTGTTCAACCTTTTCTTTTCAGTGTGTTAATAAAACACTGAGCGCTGCAGAGTCTCAGTTTTCACCAGCCAGTACTGCCTGTCTGTGTACTCCTTTCTGGCCTGACATCATCCTACAGCCAACCTGTTCACATGGCCATACTGCTAAATTTTCCAAAAACCACCAAGTATATCACATGACAAATAAAAAAAAAAAAAATCGACTGTACTTTTTTTTTTTTTTTTTAATGTATTTCTAGAATAAAAAATGCAACAGCCCCTCTCAATTCTGTACTATATCTTAATTCCAAGGTCCTTCTAATAATAAATTGGAGACAAAAATCTGGTGTTTTGCAAGATTTATTTTTTGCTATTATTGCTCTGGCAACAGGTCCAACTTAATAGATTAATCGATCATATAAATGTATATACATCAATACAAAACTAAAGTACATTAGCAATGTATTAAAGATAAATACAAAAAAACTGTTCTCTTCCAATGTACAATTTCTGGCTAAATCTAACAAAAGTATAATGATTTCCAATGCTGTTATATCATACAATTGTAAGTAAAGCTGTAAAAGCTTTAATCCCCCCCCCCCCCCCCACTATTAACAAAGGATATCAAACAATAATACACTTTTTAAAATTTTTATTCCAGCCATTGCAATTTCTGCACAATAAACAAAGTGGCAAAAGACACATTTTGACATATTTTGATGCATAGCCAGTTTATAATTGCTACTTAAGTTATTTTGTATGATCATTAGGCATCTTACGTGGCCAAGATATGGAAAGAGAAAAAATTGCACTGTAAGCTATCTAGGCGGCACGAGTAGTGATTTAATCTTACAACCGTTTATTTCACAAGCAAGGGTAGTACATTATCTTATTGATCATGTTCATGTTCCCAGTCTTACAAATAGTGATCAATAAATACAAATCCTAATTAAATTAGCTGTCCTCGAAAACTCAGTATTATCATTGAATGCCACATTGTTTTCTGCCTTTTAATCCATGCCAGAATTTAAAGGCATTTAAATAGTTTTACAACACTCATTTATGTTGTATAGATTATTGCCAATACACTCACTTGAATTCATCAGTATTCACATCTTGAAGTGGTTGATTTTGGTCTCAAATTGACATTTCTCCCCAAGGAAATAGCCCTGCTGATATGCTGATGCTAACAGCGTAGTTGTATTATATTCCCACACCAGTTCAGAGAGATTTAAATCAATACTGGTATGTTCTCTTTTACTGCTCTGTTAACTGTCAGTTCTTTATGCTACTTAGGGCCCAATTTTGATCACAGGGCAAGGCACTAAAAAGGTAAATAACATATTTAAGTTCTATATTTAAACGTGCATAATATAAAAAGCCCCAGTTTACCAGTTTCTAATCACAATAAAGCCCTCACTATGGTGTTTGACCTTGGTACTTAACCATGTCTGTACTCTTACCTTCTTAAAGCAATGAATTGCCCCCTAATCTCTGTTATATTGCTTAAATAATTACTTGGTGCATCTTAACTCACAAGAGGCATGCAATTACTTAACAGTGCACACCATTGTGATTTAATTGCTTAATTCTTAGCTCAACCAAAATACCTCACCTCAGGCTTCTCCCGGATGAAAAATGTAATAAGATAGACACTGGACTGTGCATCATGAATATAATCATCATTGTTTAACAACAAAGCAAAAATTAGATTAAGGTATCCTTGTGTTTTAGCATTACAGGGATCATCCTCTAAATACAAACAACATGTGGTCTGTATGTTTGAAAAACAAATATTTTGCTGGCGTATACATAAGGGAATGGTACTTATTTACACAACCTGAGAAATTCACTCTACGAAAAACATTCTAGCCACTGGATAGTTTTAAAAATCAAGTGGACTTTTCCGCTTCAATGAGTAACCTGACAGATTCAAACAAACTTGCTTTTAAGATGAGCTCTGGGATGTTCTGAAATAAAGGCTTTGTTTAAATATGAATTGTGTCATCATTTAAATTAAATGAAGCACAAGTTTAAAAGTTACAAAGTTAGAACTGAACTTCCATGAACATTTCAATCTCACTACTTGAATTCCACCTACCTTAACATCCTCAAACAATAATAATAATAATAATAATAATAATAATAATAATAATAATAATAATAATAATAATAATAATCTTTATTGTATATACAGCAATTCATACGACAAATCTCAAAGTGCTTTACAGGCAATAATAACACCTAATCATAAATAATCACAGCAGGCTATATACTTTAAAACAAAACACAAGTACTGTGCAAACTCATAAAAAGCCAGTTCCTTACACTGACTGAAATGCCATTTTTTTTTTTTTACGAGGAGCCCTGTACGTTTATTTGCTTACGTATTTTTAGAAAGGAGTCTCCCCCTCCATCCCTGTGTCATATTTGTTTGTATTATGATTTATTTTGTATTTATTTATTGTATTTAAATATGATAGGGTAGCTGTGTGTTTGTTTGTTATTGTTTTGTTTTTATTTTAAACGTGTTTTGGCAGAGGCGAGGTAGGCAGCTGTCCTCTGCCAGGAGCAATTAAAAAAAAAACCCTGTGCAGAAGGTGGCCATCTCCCAAATTAATTAGGTGATTAATTTGTTGCTAACTGGGAGATGGTTACCTTCATATAAACCTGCAGCTCTCTGCACTCTGGGTGGGTGGTCAGAGGAGGAACGGGAGAGCGAGAGGAGAGAAACGAAACTAAACTAAAACTACAAATATATAGGAACAGTGAAGGCGATTGCCCAGCCTGACCTGTTCGGTTTTATGTTTAGTGTTTGTGATTTGTTTTATTTAGACCTTTTATTTTGTGTTCTGTGTGCAAGTGTTTTTGTGTTTAAACCTTTTATTTTGCTTTTGTATTATCTAAATAAACAGATTGGTACTTGCCTGTGTGTTTTTGGTTCCTGCATCTGGCCTGACGTCACCACAACGACACCCTGTCACAAGGTGTCTTTTAAAAATATCCACATTCTTTGAATCCTTAATTATCTGTGGATGAGCATTCCATAACTTAGGTGTATAGCAACAGAAAGCTCTGTCTCACATAGACTGGAGCCTGGTTTTTGGGACTCTTAAGAGCCCAGCATCAGCAGATTGCAGGTTTCGCACAGGAGTATATTCAATTAACATATCTGAGATAAAACTTGATGTCAGACCATTCAAGGCCTTATATATTGAGTAATATAATCCTGAACTTAATCGATAGCCAATGCAGGGATGCCAACACAGATGTTATATGTGTGAATGACTTAGATCTAGTTAGGACTCGAGCAGCCGAGTTCTGAACATACTGTAGCCTATTAGAGCAAGTTTAGAGGCACCAGCAAGCAAGGCATTGCAGTAATCAAGTTGAGAGGAGACAAAAGCATGCACAAGTCTCTCTGCATCGGATAGAGAGAAAATAGGTCTTAAGCGGGTTATGTTATGCATATGAAAAAAGACACCTTGGTAACATTTCGAACATGTGCTTCAAAAGTTAGACGAGGATAAAAGATAACACAGAGATTTCTCATTTCAGAACTCGCTCTAATTTCAAACCTGTCAATAACCAAACTGAAGCTACCTACATTACTCAACTAACGCGGAGAACCAAGCAGCATAACCTCTGTCTTAGTACAATTTAGCTGCAAGAAATGCTGTTGCATCCATAATTTAATTTCCACCAAACAGAATTAAAGTACATAAACAGCTATTGTGGTGTCAGATTTAGTTTGAAAATAAGTCTGAGTGTGATCGGCATAAGAGAGAAAACTAACTCCATGGCGACGAATTATCTGGCCAAGTGGTAGCATATAGATATTAAATAACAAATGCCCCAGAATAGAGCCCTGTGGGACACCTCTGGAAACCGAATTGCTTCCTGTTCGACAGATAATATTTAAGCCACCACAACGCAGTGCTCCAGTATCCAGGTGGCTAAGAAGAATATCATGGTTGACTGTGTCAAATGCAGCACTCAGGTCAAAGATTATCAAGATGGATAATGCTCCAGAATCCACAGCCTTGAACAGATCATTTACCATTTTACAAGAGCGGCTTCTAACCTGTGTAGAGGTCAGTAGAAGAGGAAATGGGCCTTTGAATCCAAGAACCTGGATGAGCTGTTTTGGGACATCATAATAAATATTGTAGCACCCCCTAAGATGCCAATAACTTAACAAATAAAGTAGTTTAGCTGAGTAGTCAAAGCAAAAAGGGTAACACAAACACACAGCTTTACAAATCGCTTATATAAAATATCAGCTATAATTCAAATCATTTGCTGTGGATGTTGAAGTTTCTTCCTGGTGTACTGATCCCTAAGCAACTGGCATTGTGAGTTTGATATCCAATGCAATTTTCTGTACAAGGCCGGAAATAACTGAGACACACATTGAGGGCCAAACAACTAACTGAATGTTCAGTTATAAATTTTATTTAAAAAAAAAAAAACATAACATTTGCACATCTGTACTAAAGCAAACCCCATGATGTTAAAAAGCATACCGATACACATGAGAAAGCCATCCCAGATTTTAGAAAAACAAGTTTATCACTGAGACAAGTTCTGCACCCCATTACTGACTTTAGACGCCTATTTACTGTACCTGCAAGCCAGCCGCTCTATGTGAGGTGTGCTTGCTAGCCTCTCGATTATTTAGAGAATGGCAGCCAGAGTTGGTATTAAAAAGAATACTAAAAAGTAACATTAAAAAAAAAAAAACAATCACCCATTGTGTAGTGAGGGTTTTGGTCAGCTGGTTGCTAGGGGGAGGAGTTTCCTTTTTATGAGGAGCAGCATGTGTTCTGTTATGTATCTCTGTACTTGTACAAGCTGTTGTATAATTGGTTAAGTTTGGTATTGCAGCTAACCCCTGAAATTTTGTAAATAAATATATCTGTGTGCCTGCTCTGCGTTTTAACTACAACATCAGTCTCTCATCAGTCAGTGGATTCGGTATACCCCATTAACAATCATATACAAATAACATATAATATCATAGCCTATGTGCTTACCTCCTTTTATCTAGTGTGGCTGACTCGCATCTCAGTGGTATTGTAAGAATTGGCCATGTCCAGTCTTTTGTTATGACTTGCAAAAACAAATAAATTAATAATGCGTTTCATCAGCATTAATGAGTGTATGCCTATGGAATGTATTGGTTAGATTAGTTTATTTCTGCCCTCTGGCAACTATTAGCTGCTGGGCATGAAATAAATCAGCCATATACGTTAAAGAAACCCTTGGCTCTAACCCGCAAGCCTAAGTCATTCTCATACGATCATCAAAAATTCAAAGCCACAATTAAATCTTGCAGCAACACAACACTAACAATGTAAAATATGAAATCAAATCTCTTTTTGAAAGAAGCACTTGATGTGACAAGTCTACCAGAGCAGCGATGTTCAAGGGTTACACAGAGCATTTCAAATATGTTGGACATGGTACAACTTCCTGTGGTAAATTTCACTTAAAAAGCCATCAGCATATCCAAAGAAAAAAAAAAAGCATAGAACAAAAATGTCACACAAAGGGGACATCCAAAATGATGATCAATTATAGCAAGCTTACACAGCGTGCTTGTCCCCCAAAAGGGGGGGGGGGGGATGCTGGAAATGCTGGTATGATTCTCAAATTTTATTGTATTTTTTTGAATGTACTGTGCATGAATTTACAAACAGAGGGAATAAAAAAAAAAACAACATGACCCATATATGTTGAATAATACCTGCAATTAAATGATCTCTCCAGTGTTCATTCAAGCATGACTGAGGAAAATGTGAATAGGCTTTGACTAGCTAGCCACACAACCTCAGTGGACAAAATGGTCTTTGTCTGATAAAAAAAAAAAGCACAGAAAATGTTATTCAGGAATGTACTTAGAATCCAATACTTATGCATTTCTCTGATGGAAGGAATATTGAAATACAAGCAAAAAACATAATTTCTCATTACCATTGTCAGATGTAATACATTTTATATTTATTAATGTTTTTTCTATTAAAGCCTTCATATTAAAAAAAAAAAAACAATTTAAAGCAATCTTTAACTTATCTGTGTTTAATTTAACAAGCAACATTAATTCTCTCTATAATAACAGACAAGGCAATATTCTAGCATGTAACAGCAAAGCCTCAAGTGCTAGCCAAACAAAATTGCACAATTACAATACAGACAAACTGCAGTTTCAATTAATGAAAGACAAAACCTCTCTAAGTGGGAAAATAAAATTCTAAAATGGATAACAAAAATCTCAACAATAAATCAGGAGAATAGAAATGACTTCTTCTGTTTTACAAAATTGTTACTATATGCACTTACATTTGCCAATGATACATTAAAAGTTAAAGAAACACATTTTGTATTGGAATACTGTGAACAGGATGACTTATGGTGACGTCAGACCAGGGGCCTATTGCACAAAAATGGTTTGAAGAGTTATCCTGATAACTTCCAAGTTTAATTGTGAAAGTCAGACATAGAACCCGTTCACACTTACTGAGCCGGCATTGGGCCGTATTTGGGCCACCTCAAATTTCCGTTCACAGTTGAGGTTTTAGATGGCCTAAGTGCGTTCACATATGTGGCTATAAAAAGGAAGCCTAAATTGTGCCAAAGTGCTTGTCGGGAATGCAAACAGTGACGTAAACATGCATTCCTGAAAGTCAACATAAGAGATTGAGCTGGGAAATTTGCAAACGTAAATATGGCAATCTTATTTTTTGCAACACTGTTGGTACTGTACTTATTGCATAAGATATGATAAAGGTGTGTGTTAATAGTGCAGTCGGTTACTGTGGAGTGAAGCGATCATGTTGATCGTGTTGAGAA